>NW_028141159.1:24446364-24488752 GCF_030444845.1 Prenolepis imparis
ACTTGTGATATACTTTAATTTAAAAACACGTTGGCACCCGATTCCTCTATCCTGACAATAATCATATAACCGCACGAGAGTTGTCACCCGCTCCCGTCGAGACAAGTCTACAATATAATATTAGTAATATTTATTTATATTTAATTTATATAATTTTATATTGAATTTATTATATAATATTTAATCCTCTTATTTTTTCTCTAGATTTTCGACATACAAAAGCAAAGAGAGATTGTTTAACTATCTTTCCATAAAGATTCTATTACACAGTTATTTTAGGTTCTGGCTTCCGTAGACATTCCAATTTTATTTTTGGTGACAAATAATGAATTAGCTTGGTGGAACATTGCTTTAGCGAAGAATGAAAAGAATATAAGAAAAAGTCGAATGGATATTAAATATAATAGGAGTACTCCTTTATTTGGTCTAAATGCATTCAGCAATGATATACGAATACCTAACAGTCAAAAGCTAGATGCTAATGTATCCAGTTTACAAATCAACGATGTATGCAGATAACACTCAATTCCATTTATATCATGAGTAAATTAGACAAACAAGACAGGTAAAAATTCTGAAATACTAGAATTATTAGCAGTTATTAAATTATTACTAAATCCGAATACAAAGCTATATATTTCTATAAATTTTATAGAATTTGTCACAGTTGACAATTAATGATTTATCAATCTATCAATATATTTAACAATTTATCAATATATTTAAACTCATTAATCACAATATTTCAGAAATATAGAGATTATGAAATAATTTAAAATGCAATTTTGTGTGTGTGTGTGTAAACGTGTATATAATAATAACAGCAAAATAATGTAAATATATGAACAAAAAAAAAGACAGTTTCCGATGCATTTATGTTCGTTATTGCAATCTAAAATATATGTGATAATATTATATAGTTATATATATATATACAAAAACTTAAAAAAAAGAAAAAAGCTAATTTAATATATAATGCAATATAGATTACAATAAAATATATATAGAAATGAGTACGTATATCTAGAATATTTGTAATGACGAAATGTATATGTGTCGTAATACTGTGTTTTACTGCTTATTATATGTATATGCTCAAGTTTATGTTAATGAAATGTTAATTTAAATGTTTGTGAATATTTCATTAAAATTAATATTTGTTTAAATGTATTATTTAAGGCTAAAAAAGAGATGAAGAATAGGCAATAGAAAGAAATAGAAAGAAGAAAAGAAATAAAAGGAAAAATGAAAGAAAAATGAAAAAAGATTTGAAATCAGAAAAGGTATAAAGAATAAAAAAAAGAAAAAAGAAAAAAAAGAGAGGGGGGAAGAAGAAAGAAGAAGCAAATAATATTTAATATTAAGTAATAATATTATCTAATATCATATTAACAAATAATATTTAATATTAAGTAATAATATTATCTAATATCATTTTAAAATCAGCTGATTTCTGTCAAAAACATTAATCGAGTTTAAAGAATTATAACATAGCATATTATTTTAAACCATTATTATTTTAATTTTTATATCATATTATTTTAAAATTAATTAGCAAATTAACACTTTAATCAGCTGATATTTGTCAAAAAATATTAATAAAGTAAAAATTTGAAAACTAAATTTTAAAATAATTATATATTATAAAAATTGAAATAGAAATATGTTGTAAATAATATGTTATAATACCTTATCTGCGATTAATATTTTTTGATAAAAATTAGCTGATAACTATCAAAAATATTAATCGAGTTTAAAGTATTATATTATATTTTATTTAAAACACATTATTATTTTAAATTTTATATCATATTATTATATTATCATATCAATATTATTATTATTATTGATAGGCGTATCATATAAATTGAATGGAGTTAAATTTTTGATGAACATGCTCTCAAACAAGCACAGAGATGAAGTAAATTAACAGATTCATTCCAAAATAATTATCATAATTTTTAGCTAATTAAGGGTGAATAATAATTAAGCGAAAAGTTTCTCTATTTAAATTATTTAATAGGTATGCCTATCGAGTTATCAATTTATATAAAAATATCATTTTTTTATGATGGATTAATTTTAAAACATAATGCGATTTGACATGACCCAAAAATTATTTAAAATAAATCCCCCCATAATTAATAATCCTGCTTAATTAATATCCTCACTTAATTTTTCAATTAAGTATGATGAATGATATATAGGATAAATCTAATTTAAATAACTTCATTTTTGGACATGTCTGACAATGAGTGCATCTTCATCAAAAATTACGTTCCAGCTTAATTATTACTTTATTTGAATTATGTGATATGCCTATAGATCTATGGATTTTTATATAAATAAAAACTTTTTTTACGATGGATCAATTTTAAGATTTAAAGCAATTTGAGAAAACTCAACCAAACTCAAAAAAAATTTCAAATTAATTCTATCTCTCTTACTTAATATTACCCTTAATTAGCTGATTAATTATTATATTTGATTTAGGAGAAACAAATATGATCTATTTAACTTCATCTTTGTGCATGTTTGAGTGCATTTTTACCAAAAATTTAACTCCAGTTTGATTATTTTGTTATTCAAGTTATATCAGATTCATCTTAAAACAATTATCAAAGATTACAGCTAATTAATAAAGAATAATATTTAAGCGAAATGGGATTGATTTTAAATTATTTTTGCGCATGGTCGGATACTATCAAATCGCATTAAGTCTTAAAATTAATACATCGTTTAAAAAATTTTTTATTTCTATATAGGACGATAAATCGATAGACGAATCATATAATTTGAATAACGAAATAATCAAGCAAGAGTTAAATTTTTGTTAAAAATTATCTCAAACATGCACAATGATGAAGTTAAATTGACTAGATTGATCCCAAATCAATTATTATAATTAACCAAAAAATTAAGGGTGAATATTAATAAGCAATAAGTTTCTCTATTTAAATTTTGTGATATAGATATTAATTAAGCATGGGATTGATTTGATTTTATTTTTGGGCGTAGTTAAATGTTTGAATATTTCATTAAAATTAATATTTTTTTTAATGTTTTATTTAAGGCTAAAGAAGGGATGAAGAATAGGCAATCCAAAGAGAAAGAAAGAAAAAAAAATAAAAGGAAAAATGAAGAAAAAAATGAAAGATTTGAAATCAGAAAAGATGAAATATAGGAAAAAGAAAATAAGAGAAGGAAGAGAGAGGAGAGCTAGAGGGAGAGAGAGAGAGAGAGAGAGAGAGAGAGAGAGAGAGAAGAAAAAAGAAAGAATAGATATTATAGTATTTGGTAATAATAATATTGTTATAAATTTATAATTTAATAATAATATTATATTTAAGTCTATAAAATATGTATATATTTTTTAAATGTTTAAATATTATTAAAGTTAATAATTATTTAAATGTTTTATTTAAAGCTAAAGAAGAAGAAAAAAAGAAGGAAGTTTTAAAATTAGAGAAGACGAAAAATGAAAGAGATTGAGAGAGATAGAAAGAAGAAAAAAATGAATAATTATATTAGGTAATAATATTATTTAAAATCATATATGTATAAACATATAGAATATATATACAGTGTGTTCCAAAATTACCGAACACTCTGGAATATTTCTAAGGTTATTTGGAGGCGATTTTTCTTTCGCGAAAATGTCGAAGCACTAATAACTTTTTAATTATAAGCAATTAAAAATAAAAAATTTTTCGCAAACTAAACCTTATAAAAATAAAATACTAACAAAATCACATTTTTCAGTTAATTTCAGGTAGAGTTTACTTTTATAGAATTTTAATTTAAGACTTAGTTATAAAGATACATGTTGGTAAAAATTGGGAACATGCAAAAATCGTCTCCAATAGAGTGTTCGGTAATTTTGGAACACTCTGTATATATATTTTATATTATAAATTATATATATATATATATGTATATATAAAATATTAATCGAGTTTAAAGTATTGTAACATATTATCTAAATATTAATTGCAGATAAGGTATTATAATTTTTTATAACATATTATTATTTCAAAATTTAATTATCAAATTTTCGTTTTATTAATATTTTTTGACAGAAATCAGCTGATAACTGTGAAAAATATTAATCAAGTTTAAAGTATTATAACATATGATTTAAACATATTGCTATTATAAAATATTACTATTTCAATTTTTATAAAAATGCACTCAATATTTTTATAAAAATGCACTCAATTTTTATAAAAATGCACAAATATGTAAAAAAGATGAAATTAAATTGATCAAATTCATCCCAAATCAATTAGCATAATTAATCAGCTAATTAAGGGTAAATATTAATTAAGCGAGAAGTTTTTCTATTTAAATTATATGATATGCTCACCGATCTATCGATTTATATAAAAATAAAAACACTTTTTTTGACGATGGATTAATTATAATACCTAATGCGATTTGACATAACCAAATCACGCCCAAAAATTATTTTATATCAATCACATCCCGATTAATTAATTAATATTCTCACTTAATTAGTCAAATAAGTATGGTAAATAATTTGGGATAAATCTAATCAAAATAACTTAATCTTTGGACATATCTGAGTCCATCTTATTCATCAAAAATTAAGTTTCAGCTTGATTATTTCGTTATTTAAGTTTTACGATAAGCTTATCTATCTATCATTCTACATAGAAATATAAACATTTCTTTGTAACGATGGATCAATTTCAAGATGAAATGCTATTTGATAAAACCTAACCAAGCTAGAAAACAATTTTAAATCAATCTCATTTCGTTTAATTAATATTCACTTTTAATTAGCTGATTAATAATATTATTATTATTATTATTATTATTATTATATTATATAATTATTATAATTAATTTGGAATAAATCTGATCAATTTAACTTCATTTTTGTGCATGTTTGAGTGCATTTTCATTAAAAATTCAACTCCAGTTTTATTATTTCGTTATTCAAGTTATATCATATTTATCTTGAAACAATTGTCATAATCTTCAGCTAATTAAGGGTAAATTTTAATTAAACAAGATGGGATTAATTAAAAAATATTTTTGGGCATGATTAATTAACATCAAATCGCAATAAATGTTAAAATTGATCCATCGTCAAAAAGAAATGTTTCTATTTTCATATACGACAAGATAGATCGATATGCCTATCATATAAATTTTATAACAAAATAATCAAGCTGGAGTTAAATTTTTGATGAAAATGCACTCAAACAAGCACAAAGATGAAGTTAAATTGATTAGGTTGAACCCAAATCAATTAGAATAGATTATCACTATTCGTTTACTGACCATTTGATTTTGTTTGATTTTTTATATTATTCAAGTAATGATCGAAGAAAGCGCGCACGTTAGCGCGCGCTGCGTGCTAGTTCATAATAAAAAAGGAGCTGTAGACCTGATTATTCAAGTAATGATCGAAGAAAGCGCGCACGTTAGCGCGCCCTGCGCGCTAGTCCATAATAAAAAAGGAGCTGTAGACCTGAAAAGTGCGCGTTTGGAGTCGATATGTATTGCATCTATTATTGACTCTTTTCCGCGTATGTGATTGGCGGTCGTGAGAGAAAGGTGTGAACGTAATCCATAATAAAAAAGGAATTGTAGCCCTGAGAAGTGCGCGTTTGGAGTCGATATGTAATATGTATCGCATCTATTATTATTGATTTTTTTCTGCGTATGTGATTGGCGGTCGTGAGAGAAAGGTGTGGACGTAATCGCCGAATTTGTAGTTCGGTGACAGTTTGGTGACATTTCGTGACACATTGTGAGTGGGGTTAATCTTACTTGCAATTTTATTTTTATAAGGGTCATGCTATAGCTGTTATTTCGGGAGAAATTGTTAATTATAAACGAAAAGTTTGGCCGACTTTTTATTTGACATATTTTAATGGTGCATATTGTGAAATGAGACGCAGCATATTAGTTCGTGAAACAAGCATGATATCACCTCTAACAGTATTACTATTTAATCAAGGAGAAACTCAATGTTATGAGGTGATTAAATAATTATACAATTAAATTATGTATATATACGTACACATATATGTACACACATATACATATGAATGTATGTAATAGATAATAATAATTACACAATTTATAATTTGTTCTGGATTTCAGAGAAATAATGGCAAAATAGATATTTTGTAATTAAGATCAATCAACGACATACTTTAAAATTTTCTTGTAATAAAGAGTAAGTATTTATATGTATGTCTTTATATTTTTTCTTTAGTGTGTGTGTATTCCAATTTATTTAAATCATCTATTCCTTTTTAGAACTCTTATTAAGTCTTGTATTTATTTTCTTTTAGGACTGCCGATGTGCTCTTAGAATTTAGGAATATTATGTGGTTACACTCATTGGAGAAGCCAGGAGTTAGCGAACGCGGTGGTGATCTTAATTCAAAACAGATATTTGAATATATATACGTTAAGTCACATGTTTTTTAATATTTTTTATAATAAAACGGAGAGCCATTTTTTTGTTTTTCTATATTTTTAAATGCGTTTTCTCATTTAATGTTCTAATCATTAACGGCGATAATTTGTGATTTTTTTAATCTTAGGGTCAAGTCCAATATATGTATCTTATATTATATTCGTGTTTTTTCAATATTTTTATTACTTCTCGTGGGACTATTTCATTATTTTCGATATTATTTCGATATTCGATAGTATTTTGATATTATTAAATCCGCTTTTTCATTTTTTAATAAGTTTTCATCATTACCGGCAATAATTAATTTTACAATATTTTAGGGTCGCGATTTAGATACCATAACGTTAAGTTTTATCGTGTCTTTTTTAAATGTTTTATTATCGACCTGAGCATTATTTTATTAATGTTTTCTTATATTTTTAAACGCATTCTTTAACATTATAATAGATTTTAATCAACAATAACAATAATGAAATTTTTCGAAATTTTAGGGTCGCGATTTACATATCATTAAGTAAAGTCTTTATATAATATATATATTATATAAGAAAAGTTGCAGGCTTTTATGATTTTAATATACAAAGATTATTTACAGATTATTTTTATACCAAACACAGTAGTAAGTAAGACACACTATGGGGCGTCAAAACAAACCCCCACCACTCACCCTCTGGCGCCAGTGACGTCACTAAACCAGCGGGGGTGCCGTCTCGTCATAGGTCATTAACCCAGCGGGGGTCTCGACCACGGTCCCATCACAGGTTAAAGTTGAGGGAGATGGGCCCCGCTCGCGTGCCAGGTAACAATATTAATATTAGTGACAATGAGAGAAAAGTCGAACATTAGGACGACTGAGACGAATAAAGAAAAGACATTATCGCACTGATTATGATGTAATTTTAATTTTTAGAGAAAACCAAAGTTTGTGTTTCGCAGTAAAAAGGGAAAAGGGAAATGATGGGAAGAAAATACTAAATAATTTTAATGAGAAAAAGTTCACATTTATTTAAATTGGTTTTTTACATAAAACAATATTACTTTATTATATGTATATAAAGTTCAAAATATTTTAAGCACGTTTTTCGCGAAGAAAAATTTTACTTTTTTATTGTTAATATTGAGCGCTTCATGACATCTTCGAGCGTTAATTTTACACGTCCGCGACCGTTACATTAAAAACGCGTATATTAAATTGTTGCACGATATCGAGTTCCCCGGCACTCTGCGCTACCGAACGTACGAGTCGCCAAATATCCTCGCTCGTCAAGTCACGCACTGGACGAAACGATAAACCCGCGGGACCATGCGTCAAATTCGGTGAATCGAATGATATTCCTACGTAATGGTCAGATTCGCACGTTCGTATAGCGTACGCATAAATTTCGCGGAACGCGATTTCTAGCGCGCGATATATATCTTCGTCTTCAGATAACTGTCATATCGCAAAACTCGCTTCTCTTCCGATTACGCCAAAATGTTTTAATCGTCGTGTATTCTCCGACAACAAATTTATGTATCGAAAATCACCGACCTGATGTTGTTGTTGATTCTCCAGCTGATCTTCTTCGCCTTCTTGAGCTATTGTTGCGTTGACGTGTCGATTCTCCATTTCTTCTTCAGCTTCTTCAGTCTCCGACGTGGTGTTAAGGCGATTTTCCACTTCGGCTTCCTCTACGTTCTCTTATCTCTCATCTCTTTCCTCGTTATCAGGAAGCTGCGACACTTGTAAGATATCTGCTACATCAAGTATTACTCGTGAGTATTCCCCATCTTTCAATTTTTATCTCGTTTCTAGCCTTCCGGAGAAAAGTAAGGCGTGTAACAGATTTCTAATAAAAACAATTTACATTCGTTTAAAAATTTTAAATTAAAAGTTTTAAAATATTAAATTCGCGCATAAAATGACGAGAAATAAGATAACATTGTTACCTTCATTCACTACATACACCCGGTAGTCGTCATCGCTGTTCTCCACATTATCCATCGTAACGTGTTGTTCTTCTTCTTCCTGCTCTTCTTCTTCTTCTTCCTCCTGCTCTTCTTCTTCTTGCTCTTCTTATTCTTTCTGCACTTCTTCTTCTTGCACTTCTTCCTGCACTTCTTCCTGCTCTTCTTTTTCCTGCATTCTATTTATAAGCCCACCAATCATTGGGAAAGCTAATAAAATCATAAAGATGATATTAATATTTTTCTAAATTTTTACATTTTACTTCCTCATGTGAAACGTTTAAATTTATTTTAAAATATTAACTTACTGGGTAAAAATATTTCAGGATCGGCTGTGCTCACGGTGACTATACTCGCGTTATCATCGTCATCATCAATATCGCTATCTAAAAATAATATAAATATACATTGCGACGTCTTTTTCTCCCGACTCGATTAAAAGCCGGAAGAACGGAGCTTGGCCGTCGTCAAAACACCGGGGTTTTAATGTTTCACGCGGCGGAACTAAGCTCGGGGTCGTCCCGCGCGTGCCGCAACAGAACGCCAGCCGTGCTATTCGCGAGAGACTAGTTTTGGGCGCCAGACGCGGTCTTTCACACGTCGAACCACAAATCGCGAACCCAACGCAAAGTTTTGGCCGGGAATCCCGCTACGGGCTAACTAGTTCGCCTAACGGAGGAGGGGCAGGGTGTGGTTGCCGAAATTGCTCTAACGGAAGGAAATTACATTCTTTTCGCGATGTGATGAACACAGAAATGACGACACAGACATTTAAGTTGACAGTACTAAAGAAAAGCAGTACGCGATTTAGTTAAGCAAAGCAAAATAATGAAGTTTATTATAAACCAATGTAATAGAAATAAATATAAAAGAAAAACATAATAGCGGATGATAATCAGAGAATAAATTTAATATAACCAAAAGATAATAAATAAAAGTTGAAGATAACAAAATATAACTGGAACCGATATTAATAATGAAGTATAATGGAAAACTATGAAAGTAATAAAGAAATGACTATAAAGACGGAAGATAATATACAAGACACAGTAAATCCAAAATTCTATACAAAAGAAAATATTTCGACGATTGAACACAGAGTTATATCCGCGACAAGCTTAAGTCCGAGATACGCACATCGATAGCATAGACAAATACGAAAGAATAACCGCGACCATACAAATAGACATTATCGAACTGACTTAGATCGCGAACAATCGGAAGTTCATATCGGCGACGAGACTGGAGAGTGATACAATATCTGGATTAATCTATTTTTCGCGATCCGACGGGCGAAATTCACCGGTGAATCGAGGGCGCCGGAATCTTTTCCGCGCGCTGTCTCTCTCACTCACGCGCTCGACTACGCTCGCTCTCTCGCTCGTAATCTCTCTCACTCGCGCGCGTTCTCTCTCACTCGCGCGCTCGACTACGCTCGCTCTCTCGCTCGTAATCTCTCTCACTCGTGCGCGTTCTCTCTCACTCGCGCGCTCGACTGCGCTCGCTCTCTCGCTCGTAATCTCTCTCTAACGCGCTCGCCGGTGGTCGCGAACTGCGTTATCACTCTCTTTATGTCGAATTCCTCCGCGATGAGATTAACACAAGGTGACGTCCGGACACAGCCGGATAACGTATACAACAACGAGACCCGACAAACATACGTACTAACAGAAGTAATATTAGAGAAAGACGCGACAACCGTGTAATATGAGACACGACATATATGATCGAATCCCAGAGAGACGAAGATTTCGCGTTAATATTATTCACTTGCCCGAAGGTGCGAAAGTACTCGCCGCTTGACGTCGATCGCTCGTACACCAAATAGTTTCCCGAATAAGGCAGAGCCCACGCGACAAAACTTCACTAAATAAGACAATCGCGTCAGAACGGACGAGACTCGGATTAACACCGTGACAGACGTGATAATTATTCGATACGCTTACGAAAGGGTAGCCTCACCGGTACTTCTCCCTTCGACTTGGTCCCTCTTGAGCTCGTCTTTATCGCCAGAATCGATCTCAGGTCGTCACACGTCTCGCCAAGTTGAGCGGTCGCACCAATCTGCCGGATCTATCGGCCCGAAAATCGACAGTTGGATCAATGCTGCGCACGCGGGGTGCGTACGCGATAACCAATTACGGCGCCGTGCCGTCTACCGTCGTCGCGCGAGATTAGCAAGGCCGTACGGGGGTTCACAGCACCCCTCGTGATGGTGACAAAATATATTTATTCGCGCGGTATTTGCGTGGGGTTTCGAGGCCCTCGCGACCTCGCGCCGCGGGCCTCCCCGCGGTGGCCTTGTGTCCAGTATCCGACGGAGCGGTAACCCGCGGGAGGAAAGTTATCTTCCCGGTCTGGGCCCTTCCGGCGCCTGTTGTCGGGCGCCTCACTGGATCTCCTGTCAGTAGATTGTCAAGGCCGAATTCCTACGTGACGCTCTGTATTTGCTTCCTTCTTTGTTGTTAGGAAGGGCAGTTCTTACGGTTCTCGGCGGTATGTTTATCTCGCTAATCTCTCCAACCGCGGCTGTCTCTTTCCTGCGACGACAACACCTCTCTCTCTCTTTCTCCAGCGACAATATTCTCTCTCGGTCAGGCTCCCAACAATAAAGTAAAATACACGCGAATTAGTAACAATTGATACTGTGTTGCTCAGTCTCTCTGGGATTTTCGGTTTCGCTCTCTCTCTCTCGCTCTCTCGCGATTGGCGTGACCGCTTGGCTTTTTGCCCCGCGATTAGGCTGGGGCGGACGCGCGTCGTGACGACCACATCACACCCCCCCATGCCAAGAAAGACCGTACCGGTCAGGCTACCCTTCACTTTTTGGGGTCCGAGCCTCTACCGGCCGACGCGGGCAAGAGCTACCGAAATCCCCAGAGCTAAGACGGCATTTTGGCACACAACAAGAAAATCATATAATCATCTCCTATGAAACATGAATGGACGACACCTTACGATATGGATGCCCTTTCGGAAGCGATATCGTCTCTCTGCGGTTAAGTCGCGCTACATTTGATCGCGCTTGGCGCAGATTACGATTTTTATGATGGAGTTCGACTCCGTTCGCTCGCCTACCGCGGCGGGCACAAGGAGAGAAGGTACTAAATTGACAGACTCCTAAGTTAAGAGTCTCGACAACACAAAAAAAACGTATATTTTCGTATTCACTAATACACCATATCGGTCGCTCTACTACATACTAGTACGAGTACAAAAAAAATTAATTAATTAGGTGCGACAACAAAATTAATACTATGAAAAATAACAAGGATACTGATAAGGCGCGATTTTAGAAACCAAACGAAAATTATACGGAACGATAGAGGACGCCACTCATAGCAAAGGCGACTATGACGAAGAGAAAAAAAAACTTAATACTAATAATACGCGACAACTATGACGAACGAAAAACAAAAAAAAAACAATATTCTGGGTGTCGCAACAAAACAAACTTGGGTACGCCCCCAAGGAGAGTCCCTGGACCGGTCCTACTCCGACCTCCGATTCTCCCGGCGATTCAGTGGCGGTGGTAGTCCTCGGCGTCGCGGAGGCTCGGGCCCCTCATGTCCGCGTCCCGGGATGTACGGGCCTTGGGCGAGCCACCCCTCACGACAATCCGGGCAGTGTCGCACCGTGGTGCCTAGGCGTCCGCAGCGGAAGCAGAGCTGTACGGAACTCCACTCTCGCTTTCGGGGGCACTCCCTCCGGAAGTGATCATGGCCCCCGCAGCTCCAACATCCTTGGGTGGTGGGCCCCATTATCTCACCGGGGAAGGGCCGAGGTACTCGCTGCCATGGCTCCTCAGGACGATGTGGTACGCGTGGGAACTCGTCGAAAGCGCTCTGTGCCAGGACGAATAGAGCCTCCGTCTGGGTTCGAGGCATCTCGACAGGCTCTTCTGACGAGGCGGCGTCGGTTTCCCGGGTGGTACTCTTGGGATCCATTGTCGGGACGTCCTCCGATACCTCCACTACCTCCCTCGTGCTGTCGGGCTCCTCCCGGGACGCTCGGCGTCGGTCGGCTTGGATTTGGGCGACCTCCACTAGGAGATCAGCCCAAAATCCGGGATACTCCTCGTCCTCCTTGACGATTATCTCCGCGGCTGCGCGGAGACTTCTTCGCGACACCATCGTTGGCTCTCTGGCAGGAGCGCGACAACCAAATCTACGAATTAGGGGAAACTATATATGGTTTTAGATCCTTCACGTGTATTTTTCCAAGTGATCGACCTGCCTCGTTCTCTAACTCGTACACTACGGGCGACAATATGCGCGATATCGTGAACGGACCGTGAAACTTAGTAGCTAATTTCGCTGATACCGCGTGAGCGGCGGACGACAATACATGTTGTCGTTTTAAAACTGCATCGCCGATGTGGAATTGTCGATCGCGTCTCCGCAAATTATAGTAATGCGCCTGTTTTTTGATGCGCTGCGTCTAAATTCTCGATTATCCAGTCTCGTAACGTTTGAACCTTTTCCATGCGAGTTCGCCACTCGATCGGGGTTGCTTCTACTATCGCGACATCCGCCTCCTGCCTCCCTCGCTCTATATTCACCGGCTGGGGTTCTCGGCCAAAATTTAGGAACGCGGGTGTGGTCCCTAGGGACGTATGCAGCGCGGTATTGTACGCGAATCTAAATTCGGCGATGTGCTCGTCCCACTCTCTGTGATTTTCCTCGAGGAAAGCTGTGATCATCGTTTTAATCACTCTGTTTACTCGCTCGACCGGATTCGCTTGCGGATGGTAGGAAGGTACGGTGGTGTGTGCGATACCCCGTTCCTGCGCAAAAGCTTTTAACTCGCGATTTATAAACTCCGTACCATTGTCGGTCAGCAACACTCGCGGCGCACCCCACCGATGCACGACAACCTCGTCTAATAGCTCTCGGATCTTTTTCCCTGTAGCCTTTCTAAGCGGACAACACTCTATCCATTTAGTGAATAAGTCTTGCATTACGATAAGGTACTCGTATCCGTTCTTGCTACGTGGGAACGGTCCCATTACATCGACAGCGACGACGGTCCACGGAGTCTCTACCGTTCGTCTCCCCATTAATCCGACGGGAGCTGCTTGTTCGACCTTAGTTCGTTGACAGGTATCGCAACGGCGAACATATCCCGCGACATCTTTAAACATACGTGGCCAAAAATAACGCAATGCGACTCGATGATACGTCTTCTCGACACCCAAATGACCAGCTTGCGGTACTTCATGCGCTTCGCGTATGATGTCCAAACGCGATTCTTTAGGCAGCACGAGCTTCCATTGTTCTAAATCGTCTACGACCTGCGACACGACTCGGTTGGGTTTTCGGAAATATAAGCGGTCGTCTTCTACTTTCCAGCCCGGATATCGATGTGGTTTTTCCTCAACTTCCCGTACGCGAGCCTTATACCAGTCGTCCTGAGTTATGTCTAGAGCGCACATTTCCCCCGCGGATTCGTATATTCGCGACAACGCATCCGGAACGTGATGCAACGCTCCTTTCCTATGCTCGACCGTGTAATCGTATTCGAGAAGCTCCAAGGCCCATCGCGCTAACCGGCCTGTGGGATTTTTTAAGTTGTTTAACCACCGTAGGCTACTGTGATCGGTGATGACTCTGAATCTGTACCCCTCGAGATACGGCCTGAACTTTTTAATCGCCCACACGACTGCCAGGCATTCTTGCTCGGTTGTAGCATACTTTTTCTCTGCTTCCGATAAGGCGCGACTGGCGAACGCGACAACGTGTTCGACGCCCTCCGTTTCCTGCGTCAATACTGCGCCTAACCCTACGGAACTCGCGTCCGTTTGCAGCACAAAACGCAACTCGAATTTAGGGCAGGTCAACGTAGGGGGTGACACGATACATTTCTTTACGGTCTCGAATGCTGATTTTTGTTCATCCCCCCACTCTCAAGAGTTGTTCTTCTTAAGGAGACGCGTTAAGGGTTCTAGTTTCGTAGCGCACTGTGGAATAAAACGACGATACCACGATGCCATCCCAATAAATCGCCTTACTTGCTTAATATTTTTCGGTGGCGGGTACTCGACAATCGGCGCGGTTTTATCCGGATCCACCTTTAATCCTTCTTGATGTACCACGAACCCTAGATATTTAACCTGCGAGCGGCAGAATTCACTTTTATCCGGGTTGATTGTTAGTCCGGCCTCACTTATCTTATCTAGCACGCGTTTTAACCACTGAAGGTGTTCGTCAAAAGTGCGCGTCACGACAACGATGTCGTCCAGGTACGCGAAAGCATGGGGCTCCATTTCTGGTCCGATGAGACGATCAAGTAAGCGCTGAAAAGTTGCGGGGGCACCGGTGAGCCCGTACGGCATTCGTTTAAAATGAAATAATCCCTTACCCGGTACCGTAAACGCAGTTAACTCGCGACTATTTCGTTCTAGCGGAATTTGAAAATAAGCCTGGCTAAAATCAATAGTTGAAATGAATTGGGCGGACCGAAGTTTGTCGAGTATGGCGTTCATATAGGGAAGCGGATATGCGTCCTTTCGCGACACCTCATTCAATTTACGGAAGTCGAGACAAAAGCGGTATGAGCCATTCGGTTTTTTTATCATGACTATAGGAGTCGACCACTCGCTATTCGACGGTTCTATTATGTCTGCCGCTAACATTTTATCTACCTCCGTGTAGATTGCTTCTTGGATTTTTGGCGACACTTGATAATATCGTTGTTTAATGGGCGCGTGGTTCCCGATATCGATTTTATGTTTGGTTAAGGTGGTTTCGCCCGGTTTATTCGGATCGCCTTTTAGTTCCGCTTCAAGAAATTCGTCTAACCGTAGTTGTTCGTCGGACGCTAAGTCTATCAAACCGCAGCACACTGGCATTCTAGCGCGACACCTGGGATTTCGGGCGCGAGATCGTTTCTTGGGGTTAACGGGGAATTTCCATACTGTTCTGTTTGCCGTGCTACTCGGCGACAACTCAGTGTGCGACAATTTTTTTTTCTTTTCGGGTATTGATTCCGTGCACCCGTCCCTAGGCTTGACATTCGCGTGAGCGCTAAGGGGTGAGGCACCGGGACCCGTCTCGAACTCGTAATCTACCGTCGAGTCCTTCACGAAAAACCATCTACGAGTCGCGAAGTTTACCCCGAGGCCAAAGGTCGACAGAAAATCCATCCCCACTATTATCGACAACGCTAAGGTGGTTAGGGCACACGCCCTTATGGTGCGCGTTCTATTCTTTAGCGTGAAAGGGAGGTCGATTTCCCCCTTGATTCGCGTGGTCTGTCCCGTCGCGGTAGTTACCCTCTTACCTTCGGAGCTACGAAATGACCGATTCATTCCTTGTAATAACGCGACAACGTCGGATCCTAAAAAGGTGCGACTCGATCCGGAATCTAATAACGCGAGATACTCTCTCCCCACAATTTTAACACGAATAAAAGACAACGACGACTTTTCGCGACAATCAAACGTACTATATGAAAATTCACGGACACACGACACGACATGATTCGGAAGGTGGTTGTTTGTAGGAGTCGTATTCCCTCCCTTAATCGACTCCCTTATTCTTTTCCCGAACAATCCGGGCACGAACGTAACGTCACTTCCGCCCGACCGCACCGGTAACAGTGCTTTCGCGGGGCGGCTTCACAATCTCGTGAAAGGTGGCCCACGGTATCGCAGTTCCAGCATTTCGCGGTAATCGCACGCGCAGGCTTGGTTCGTGGGGTCGCGGAAGTGGACGCGGTTCCCGACGTCTTACTGGACTCGGCCTCGGACTTGGCTTTTCGCCCTCCTTCTTTCTTCCCTGTGCGAGATCCCTGAGTCGAGGTGGTCGAACTTGCGGTCGACGTGTCGAGAGCGGCCACGGTCTCGTGATGCTTCCCCGGTTGATTCGAGTTGCGGGGCGATCGATACGCTAGATCGGGAAATAAGGACCTTTCCGGAGTCGGCGGAGCGCGATAACGTTGCGTCGCCGAGTGACTAGCTTCGGCATGCGTCGCTAGATACTCGAGGACTTCTAAATCGGCGAGTTCGTTTCGGCGCAGCGTAACCTGCAATCGCGGCAGCATGTTACGGAATGCGCTGCTGACCATTTCCGCCTCACTTAATGGGGGCGACACCCGATCAAGTAATGCCCTCAAGCATGTAAGATAGTCCGCGACAGGCTCGTATTCCCCTATTCTATCGCTTCGCACGCGGCGCAATAACCGGGCAGTTAGGATAGAGTAACTGCCTTCAGTCGAAAGTCTTCGCCGATGTAATTCGTCAATTAATTGACCGCGGTTTAATACAAAAACCCACTCGTCTTCCGGATCCACACGACTCATAGGTCAGGCGACACTACTTTCGAACGATACCGTGCACATCAATCGAAATTCTCGCCGCGAATTACTCGAACATACTCCGATCCTCAACGCGAGCAAAATAACAAGGTCGCACCAACGGAAAGGGTACGCGAATTTCTAACACGCACACACAGGACGCGAAGAAAAAGAAAGGACAAAAAAAAAGGAACGAAAAAAAAACTTAATAAATCACGCTATAATCACACTTAACAGTACGTCAATATAAATCCTAATATTTGTAATTCCTATATAACATCCTGTAAGAAAAGATTAATAACAGGCAACATGTGAGTGAAATCGTTCTGAGCGGTTCGCACACTATAAAAACTATTTACTTGATCTCGATAACGGTCTTTGGTTGAGTTCAATATTGATTCAGGCTGATACGTCTTGAAAACAAGCGAGAAAAAAAAACTGCTGTCGGGCCTTTTGAGTAGCTTCTGTTATATTCCAAATACTTTATGATTTAGTACTTTACTACTGAAATGAACTATTTCTTGGGTTCATCAACTTCTAATAACAAAAGCAAGAGAAGAAGAGAAAAAAAAAGGTTTTAGATTAAATCAGCTGTGAAAGAGTGTACTGCCTCAAACGTTAGTAATATCAGTGACCGATTTAACTCAATCTTAATATCACAGTTAATACCGCTAATGAGATTTCCTTACTTCAGACTTGCTCTGAAATAGCGTTTAAAGCACAAAATCACACCCAAAATACCAGTAACAATTCCAAATCTCATATCTCAAGCCACATCAGAACGATCCATAAATAATTCAGTCAATAAATCAATTCTTAAATTAATACAGTAATACATCACGGAAACAATAAATCAATTCGTCAATGCAACTATAAATCCGTAAATCCATAAATGCGACCTCTATTAATCACAGATATATCCCAAATGATACTGAAAATAACGATAAACGCGAATATGTTTGCTCCCGAAATTTGTCAACGTGGCCCCACGTTGGGCGCCAATTTTTGCGACGTCTTTTTCTCCCGACTCGATTAAAAGCCGGAAGAACGGAGCTTGGCCGTCGTCAAAACACCGGGGTTTTAATGTTTCACGCGGCGGAACTAAGCTCGGGGTCGTCCCGCGCGTGCCGCAGCAGAACGCCAGCCGTGCTATTCGCGAGAGACTAGTTTTGGGCGCCAGACGCGGTCTTTCACACGTCGAACCACAAATCGCGAACCCAACGCAAAGTTTTGGCCGGGAATCCCGCTACGGGCTAACTAGTTCGCCTAACGGAGGAGGGGCAGGGTGTGGTTGCCGAAATTGCTCTAACGGAAGGAAATTACATTCTTTTCGCGATGTGATGAACACAGAAATGACGACACAGACATTTAAGTTGACAGTACTAAAGAAAAGCAGTACGCGATTTAGTTAAGCAAAGCAAAATAATGAAGTTTATTATAAACCAATGTAATAGAAATAAATATAAAAGAAAAACATAATAGCGGATGATAATCAGAGAATAAATTTAATATAACCAAAAGATAATAAATAAAAGTTGAAGATAACAAAATATAACTGGAACCGATATTAATAATGAAGTATAATGGAAAACTATGAAAGTAATAAAGAAATGACTATAAAGACGGAAGATAATATACAAGACACAGTAAATCCAAAATTCTATACAAAAGAAAATATTTCGACGATTGAACACAGAGTTATATCCGCGACAAGCTTAAGTCCGAGATACGCGCATCGATAGCATAGACAAATACGAAAGAATAACCGCGACCATACAAATAGACATTATCGAACTGACTTAGATCGCGAACAATCGGAAGTTCATATCGGCGACGAGACTGGAGAGTGATACAATATCTGGATTAATCTATTTTTCGCGATCCGACGGGCGAAATTCACCGGTGAATCGAGGGCGCCGGAATCTTTTCCGCGCGCTGTCTCTCTCACTCACGCGCTCGACTACGCTCGCTCTCTCGCTCGTAATCTCTCTCACTCGCGCGCGTTCTCTCTCACTCGCGCGCTCGACTACGCTCGCTCTCTCGCTCGTAATCTCTCTCACTCGCGCGCGTTCTCTCTCACTCGCGCGCTCGACTGCGCTCGCTCTCTCGCTCGTAATCTCTCTCTAACGCGCTCGCCGGTGGTCGCGAACTGCGTTATCACTCTCTTTATGTCGAATTCCTCCGCGATGAGATTAACACAAGGTGACGTCCGGACACAGCCGGATAACGTATACAACAACGAGACCCGACAAACATACGTACTAACAGAAGTAATATTAGAGAAAGACGCGACAACCGTGTAATATGAGACACGACATATATGATCGAATCCCAGAGAGACGAAGATTTCGCGTTAATATTATTCACTTGCCCGAAGGTGCGAAAGTACTCGCCGCTTGACGTCGATCGCTCGTACACCAAATAGTTTCCCGAATAAGGCAGAGCCCACGCGACAAAACTTCACTAAATAAGACAATCGCGTCAGAACGGACGAGACTCGGATTAACACCGTGACAGACGTGATAATTATTCGATACGCTTACGAAAGGGTAGCCTCACCGGTACTTCTCCCTTCGACTTGGTCCCTCTTGAGCTCGTCTTTATCGCCAGAATCGATCTCAGGTCGTCACACGTCTCGCCAAGTTGAGCGGTCGCACCAATCTGCCGGATCTATCGGCCCGAAAATCGACAGTTGGATCAATGCTGCGCACGCGGGGTGCGTACGCGATAACCAATTACGGCGCCGTGCCGTCTACCGTCGTCGCGCGAGATTAGCAAGGCCGTACGGGGGTTCACAGCACCCCTCGTGATGGTGACAAAATATATTTATTCGCGCGGTATTTGCGTGGGGTTTCGAGGCCCTCGCGACCTCGCGCCGCGGGCCTCCCCGCGGTGGCCTTGTGTCCAGTATCCGACGGAGCGGTAACCCGCGGGAGGAAAGTTATCTTCCCGGTCTGGGCCCTTCCGACGCCTGTTGTCGGGCGCCTCACTGGATCTCCTGTCAGTAGATTGTCAAGGCCGAATTCCTACGTGACGCTCTGTATTTGCTTCCTTCTTTGTTGTTAGGAAGGGCAGTTCTTACGGTTCTCGGCGGTATGTTTATCTCGCTAATCTCTCCAACCGCGGCTGTCTCTTTCCTGCGACGACAACACCTCTCTCTCTCTTTCTCCAGCGACAATATTCTCTCTCGGTCAGGCTCCCAAAAATAAAGTAAAATACACGCGAATTAGTAACAATTGATACTGTGTTGCTCAGTCTCTCTGGGATTTTCGGTTTCGCTCTCTCTCTCTCGCTCTCTCGCGATTGGCGTGACCGCTTGGCTTTTTGCCCCGCGATTAGGCTGGGGCGGACGAGCGTCGTGACGACCACGTCACAACATATTTCGTAAAATTTTTATATTTTTACTTTTTGCGTTATTTTCTTAAAATTGAAGCTTACCTGATGATAGCGAAATAACTGGAATCGACTCACGTGCATTTTCGTTTAATCGTACTCTCCCTAAAATTTATCATGTTATCTTGGTAAAGAAATTGTGAAATTTCTTAAAAATTAATATTTTATTTATATACAAACTTACGTGCAGGTGGTGCCTTGAGCACTTCTTCTGCCCGACGTCTTCGGCCCATTGCAGGGACTATACGCGCAACATTCGCGAGGATATTGTTATCTACAAATTATTGATTTGAAAATTTAGAAAAATTAACAAGTTCTGAGAGTAGTTTTATTGTATTTTTTAAAAAGCACATTTCAATTACCTGCTAAACATCTTCGATAATTCAATAGCAAGAAGCTAATATGTCCTCCTACATCTTCTTCCTCGATCAAATGCTTCGCGCATTCCCATCACTTCACCCGCGAAACGTAATAATCTTTCATCTCCGTTAAAATGTCCCAATCTATATAAAATTGCTAGTACAGTATTTGTACTAGCACACGCGAAACGTTGAAAAATCGCGTAATTTGTCTCCGCCGACTCATCTGACAATTCGGTTAAATATTGCTCGCTGTTAAACCCCGGTACCAAATTTGCTGTTAAATTTACACACTTTGTCACTGTATCTTTAATCCCCGACATTTTTACACTTAAAGCAAAAATTAACTTTGATTTTTGCCAAAATTGAAACGAGTCACAACGTGTCAGAAACAAGTTGCTCAACGCGACAACGAACTTAGAGAAACATTTTTTCTTTCGCTTCGTAGAATTTATACTCTTTTCCCTACTCCACGAAATAGGGAGAAATTTTCGTTAACAAATTATTTGTCCATCTGTATAACATATATTTTAGAGGAAAAAGGCCAATATTCCTCAATATTTTTTCATTCCTGCGTATCTCATTTCTTTTAGAAACTTTTTATTTGTTGCACTATTGAAAATATTTTCTAGTTGAAGATTTATCACAGGATAAATTGTTCAATATTATCTACTTTTATCCTTTAAAATTTATTACTGTTCAATATTATTTTGAAATTGAAAATTAGAAACAGAATTTCATGCTTTCCATCTTACATCATCTCTGCATCAACATTCCAAGTTAATTTTTTGTATATTGTTTAATTTTTTGTATATTGGTTTCTTTTTTGCGTTTATTGTTATTGTTATTGATTTATTTCTTTTTAAAAGAATTGTTATTTGAAAAACTTTGTTAGTTTTTCTATTAAAAATATTTCCTAAAACCGAGACAACGTAAATAATTGACCAATATTATATATATATTTTTTCTTTTTTTTTTTGCTTCAGGGATTTCTTTTATTTTCGAAGGAAAATTTTAAAAGTCACAAAAAAAGCAAACATTTATCAAGAAAATTCTCATATACAACAATTACTTTTACTTTTTACAAATCAATATTATCCTAACGTCAGCTTTAACGTTGTCTGATTTCTTTGTACAAATATTTATTACCCTTGACAAATTTTTATAAATTTTTTTGCTCCAGGAGTTTCTTTTATTTTCAAAGAAAAATTTTAAAAGTCATAAAAAAGTAAACATTTATCAAATAAATTCTTTTATACAAAAATTACTTTTACTTTTTACAATTCAATATTGTAACTACAGCTTTAAACTTATCTTATTTCTTTGTACAAATATTTATTACCCTTGACAAATCTTTATAAATTACTATTACTCCGCGTTAATCAGCTGAACGCGACGCGGTACTCTTTGCTCATACACGTGTAGAAAAACGCTAGCGCGAGTATGTGGTCGCCGCGGGTGTGCTTCCCCCCGGAACGCGGAATAAGCTTATGACCAAGTCAAGCTTTATTTTTAAAAAATATACGCAACACATGTATATATATACGAGGGTAAGTCAAAAAGTAAAGGGACAAATAAAGAAAAACACATTTATTTTAATCTATGTGGAAAATTTTTTCCTCGTAGTGCTTCTTTTAATAAACCGAGAAGATGAAAAGATGAAAAGAAAAAAGAAAAAAAAAGAAAAGAAATACTACGAGAAAAAAAATTTTCTTTGGATGAGAAGGTCATTGCAGTGGTGCATAACTGGCTACGCATCCAATCCAAATCTTTCTTCCAGGATGAAATACAGAAGCTTATTAAGTAGTGGATCAAATGTATCGATGTTGGTGGGGATTATGTCAAAAAATGATATGTAAATTTTCCACATAGGTTAAAATAAATGTAAAATAAATGTGTTTTTCTTTATTTGTCCCTTTACTATTTGATTTACCCTCGTACGTTTTTACTCACATTCACTCACATACGCACGCGCACATAATTGTTACTAAACATGTTATGCGATGACTTCTTCATTTATCAACTCGTGAGTAGCATCTAAATTAATCATTACGTGAAATGGACGTACGCTGGAAACATCCGTGGATGTCGATCGTCTGCGGACCTACGGGTTGCAGGAAAACAATTTTCGTGAAAACTTTTCTTAGACAATAAATTCTTTAAATATCGCTAGTAAATTAATCAAAGGATCAATATTGAAAATAATGTCGACCAAACTAGCACAAATTTTTTACACTTTATTAAAAGTTACGACGTTTTGACCATATGGTTGTGGTCCTTTTCAAGTATACAGTTATAAATGTGAATCTTAGACAAGCATGTTCAAATAAAAGATTCGCTCACACATGTTGTCAATATTAAAGGCGAGAACGTTAAGTCAGTAAGAAACCTTGTCAATAACTGTTTTTTCTTAGACATTTATCCGACACATGTCCGATGTTCGATTCGAAAGAATTTTATTTTATTACGCCGAATGGCAAGATTCGTATCATCGGCTGCAATGTGACACTAGTGAAAGTAAAGAAGTAGAAAAAAGCGAAGCACGTAAGAACGAATGTAATATTTTGCTAAAAACGAAGAAAAATATAATCGAATTTCACGAAGGATTACCACGTCCGGAAGATTATTCCAACGATCCGTTGACTCCAAAATTGGTGATACACAATTGACGATCTTATGAGGGAATCGTCTTCGTGTGATGCTATCGTAGATCTGTTTATCAAAGGAAGTCATCATAAGAATCTCAGTGTTGTACTTATTTCGCAAAATCTTTTCCATCAGGGTCGCGGACAACGTGACATATCTCTCAACGCAAATTACATAGTAGTTTTCAAAAATCCACGTGATCGGGCTCAAATTCGACATCTCTCACGTCAAGTATATCCCGACGATCCGAAATTTCTAGAAGAAGCATACTACGAAGCTACCATGCGACCTCACGGCTATTTATTGCTTGATCTAAAACAATCGACTCCTGACGAATATATCGGTTTTGCACGTGCATCTTTCCCGATGACGAATTGCATTACGCCTACATTCCTCGTAGATCGAGTAGTAGGGGAGGGGGAATATAAAAGTGGTATTTGTGTTCACATTTCGTCAGTCTCACAATTTTGTCATAATGGTGACACGTGGTAAAAATATCAAAGCGACTTCGACGACGTCGAAAAATTTTTCCGACAGCGCAATAAAGATCGCTAGACGTTCCATTGGTGAGAGAAACGCTTGTCTTTTAAAAGCTTTGTGTTATTTGAATAAAAATCAGAGAGCAACGTTCTTACGTAACGCCGACAATAAACTCATAAAGTGTATTCAAGAGTGCGTTTTCAACACGCTCAAAGGTAACGTTCCACTTGCTAGTAGCGAAAAGAAAGGTTTAGCCAAACATAAAGCAATCCTACGGCGTATCGCAGTAAAACGCGATAATTTGAAGGCTAAAAGAAAGTTGTTGATACAACGGGGTGGATTTTTACCCTATCTTATCGGACCTATACTCGGTGCTATATTATCACGGATTATAGGAGAGTGAAAAAGAAAAATACAACTTCATATATATTTTTTCAAAAAAATACTAATTATAAAAGAAATAACAAATGTGAAAAACAACTATTACTACACTTGTCACACCAAATAATGGAGAAGGCAAAAAAAAATGGTTTTGATTTCTACAGAAAATCTCGAAAAAATGCAACGAATGCAGCATCACCAGCAACCGGAAATAACATCGAATCTATCGAATCGAAGGAAAAAAATATGGAGATATCAGATGGAAATAATAATAACTCTGTACGGACTCCGGGAACTCATTTATCGCGTCTCGACGCGGAGATGTGACGTATTCTCAATCTCGCGACTCCTACCGACGAAGGCGAGAGATGGAAATTGTATAAGGAAACACTTCGACGTTATCTTCACTTTGTTCGGGAAGCGAAACGATCTCGCAACGATTCGCGCAATGATACGCAAGGCAACGTCGATGTCGGAGATGGCGAGCAGAACGAAGACATTGATATGACGTTATTAAACGAAGATCTCCCGGAAATGGGAACTTCAATTAGCAGTGAAGGAAACATTAGCGAAAGTAGTTTTGAAAAGAAACGTGCTTAAACAGCGGAAATGATTAAAGAAATACTCAACAATGTACCTAAAACTTATCTCGTCAAAGCACACTCACTATTAAAATATTTGCTTAAAATTCCGTCATCTAAGAAATTAGCTGGGATAAACGCAGACTCGTCACTATAGACAATGAAATTGTAACGGGGTCGAATATTACTGAACTTATAAACGACGCTGTACGCGAGAGAAAAACGGTGAAAGCAACCGGGAGAATTCAGTTTGCGAGATTACTTCGCGACATAAATACGCTTTTCAATCTCATAGAAAATCGCGATTTATTGACTATGTTTGCACGTAAATCTCAGCGTATTAAAAATACGTTGCCGTACGGGAGCTCAACTCCGAAAATTCCGCTCTCACATTCAAAGTTATACAGACGAAAATTAGACGAAACTGAAGAAGACACGGTGTTTTTATCCGTCACTGACGATAGCGATGACGGTAAAACATTAATAAGCAACGAGGATTCACTGACAAAAAGGAAGAAAGGTTTATTTCATTGGAGCAAACTCGAATAATGGAACTCGAAAAATTGTATTACGATCCCTCGCACTACGCAGGCTATTCCGCGGAGAATTTATCTAGAGCTGCTAAACCACATTTTACGCGTAACGACGTCATTGAATGGCTTAAATCGCAAGATACGTACACGCTACATCGTCCAGTACGACGAAAATTTCCGCGTTTATATTATAACGTGACAAATATCGACGATTTATGGGAGGCAGATTTAATCGATCTTCGTAATCTCAAAAGTTATAATGACGGATGTTCCTATCTGCTGACAATTATTGACGTGCTTAGTAAATTTGTTTGGGAGAACCATTACGTGACAAAACAGCTACCTGCGTGACAAAAGCCTTTCAACGTGTGCTTTTGAGAAACAATAAACGAATACCTGTATACTTGCAAACGGATAAAGGTAAAGAATTTATAGCTAGTCCTGTACAAAAGTAGAATTTATAGCTAGTCCTGTTCTTTAAGAAAAAGGCATACGTTTTCGTGTAGCCCGCAATCCCGATATTAAAGCAGCTGTTGTAGAACGATTTAATAGAACACTCAAGGAGCGGATGTGGCGTTATTTTACACATAAAAATACGCGACGTTACATTGATATTTTACAGGATATCGTTCACGCTTACACTCATACTCGTCATTCTTCTATTAAAATGCAGCCTGCAGTCGTTACGCGGGAAAATGCTCGTATCGCGCGTGAAAATATTAATCGTCGTTGGAACGGCGATGACATCGACGACGTCAACAAGAAGAAAAAGTATCGCGAACGCAAAAAGTTAAATATAACGCTGGTGATCTCGTGCGCGTCGGTAGAGCAAAAGTAGCCTTTGAGAAAGGATACGAGGCAAAGTGGAGCGAAGCAATATTTCGAATTCACCGTGTTCTCGAATGGAGGAAACCCTGCGTATACGAATTAAGTGATTTAGAGGGCGAAATTACGGAATTTTTTACGAACAAGAATTAACACCGGTCAATAAAGACTTACAAGGGGAAGAATTTATCATCGACCGCGTGATAAAAAGCAAAGGACGCGGAAACAATAAACAATTGTTAGTTAGCTGGCAAGATTATCCTTTAAAATTCAATTTTTGGATTCTTGCAGTTTAAGATCTTTGAGTCAAAATGAAGGAGGAGCAATTTTACATGATTCTTCCGAGCAATAGTAGTATGAGTTACTTTCCGGAAAATAAAACCACGTGTTTTACCACTGAATTACCTCAACGTATAGAGTTACAGGGGCGATGGAAAGTAGCGCTTGCTGAGATTCAGTTTCCATATTGTTTTTTACATATACGATCAGACGAGAAAGGAATAATCAGGTTTATTGATATTAGTGAGAAGGAAGCAGTAATTAAGGCTGAGAAATCACAACTACCGACGGGAGTTTACTCGAATATGCAAGATATTATAGATGCCTTAAATTTCGCAGCCAAATCTGTTGAATCGCTATAATTTGGCAATTCGATGCTAGCAAAGGTGGTAAAACTTTCATGAAACTTTCCTGTGAAAAAAAGAAATGTTCTATGGTTCATTATGTAAATTTTTCCGAAAAAATTCACAGCATACTCGGATTTGATATACCAGTTAAACGTATTAGGGATCTTGATCAACAGAAAAGTGATTCTGCTATAGCAACTTCTTTGCCGGCAAGATTTTATAATGAAATCAGCAAAGGTATACACAGTAAAGAGAATCTCGATAAACTCATAAGTGCTTCAATTATCCTAGACCTTATGTTGCCTTCATGGGTTTATGATGAAGAAATTTATTCGTTGCAATTTTACAAGCTCTCGCGCAATTATCCGATCATATCCACTAAACCAGCTAGTTTGTTGCGTGCCATTCCCGACAAGCTCTTTGTCTATTGTGACATTTGCGAACCTTATATTATAGGCGATGTACAAGCTCCACTTCTTCGCGTAGTCGCACTCGATGCACGAAATAATTACGCGTTTGCATCCAGTCAAGTAAGACTTTTCTCGCACACGTATTACATTGCATTGCGACAAACGTGTTTTACGTACGATCGAAATAGATATAAGAGATCAACTTGGAAAGAGTATACCATTTGAATTTGGAACGTTGACGGTGACATTACACTTTAGGCGAGTCGATTAAATATTATAAGAATACTCAACAGCTACGATAGAAAAAATAAAAAGAGAAAAAAGCAAATTAATTCCTATTAATGGATCACTATTCGGAATATTACGAGCAATTATAGAACGGGGGTAGTCGTGGCGGCGGAATTCCGCGAATTTTTGTCGGATCAGCCTATCAACGTGGTTACGGTATAGGGAGTTTTCTCGGAGGATTATTCAAACGCGTGCTGCCTTATCTAAGTAAGGGTGTACGGGCGGTAGGAAAAGAAGCTTTACGTGCCGGTGTTAATATAATCGAAGATGTTGAAAATAATACTCCGTTTAAAGTAGCAATAAAACATTGTTTTGAAGAATCACGCGACAATCTCAAAAGAAAAGCTAAATAAAAAATAGGTAGTCTGATGAAAGGTTTAGGATATAAATTGGATGCAAAAATGCATGTAGCTCAGTTTCCATTTGGGGCGCTTGACGCGCACATCATTAAATCAGCGACAACAACGGGACGTAAACGACGACGTACGAGTACGAAAAGTTCGTCGAAAATCAAGACGCGCGGGAAAAAAAGAACAAAATTATCGAAGAACAAGAAAAAGAAGAAAAACACACGACAGTGAAAAAGACTCAAGACGTCTGCGAAACGACAGAAATGGCAAGAAACGCACCGTATCCGATATATTTTCTTAAACATTATTATTTTAAACTCAGCAACAAAAAAATTCTAGAAAATAAGTATGTCTTTTCTTCACACACACTCGAGCGAGTGTTTAAAAAGCAAACTCGATCTCTTTTCTTTACCGCCTACGCAAACTAGTATCGAAAGTTCGCAAGGATTTATTACATTTATTTACTTCATTCATTTTCAATCAGATCGACGTATATTTCAATCAAAAGCTCGTGTCGCCTCCAAACAACGCTTACGCGTACCGCGCGTACATCGAGGCATTGTTAAATTATTCTTCACCCGCAAAAACTTCCCATCTAACTTCATGCTTGTGGGACGCGGATACACCCGATCACATGGACGAATTGTTGGAATCGAAAACAGCCAATCCTGCACTCGTGAGACGCGCTCAATACATCCGCGGCGGTCGAACGCTAGATCTTATGGGTCATCTTCATTGCGATGTTTTCAATCAAGACAAATTCTTGATTAATGGTGTGGAAGTACGACTGAGACTCGTCCGCTTGAAAGATTCGTTTTGTCTTATGGAAAGTAATGGCTCCTCAAAAATTCATATTCTCGATGCCAGTTTGCTTATAAGAAGGACAAAAATTAGCTCCGGAGTATTACTAGCACACGCTAGAATGCTGAGTGAAGTTACAGCCAAGTATCCGCTCACGAGAGTCGAGGTTAAATCATTCACGATTCACAACAGTTTGTGGGTGAATCTTTAGATAACGTAATACTCGGAAAACTACCGAAACGTATAATTTTCGGTTTCGTAAATAATAGAGTGTTTAATGGTGATATAAAATTAAATCCATTTAACTTCAAAAATTACGGAATAAATTTCTTCTCGCTGTACGTCGACGTCTCACAAATTCCTAATAGACCGTTACAGCCAATTTTCTCGTCGGAAGAATCTCTTTACGTCGAAGCTTATCAAACTCTCTTTTCGGGAACGGGTATCCATTTTTTAAACGAAGGAAATTCTATAAGTAGAGATGATTATTCCAAGGGATATACACTTTTTGCTTTTGATCTTACGCCTGATTTGTCAGCTAATTGCGCCGGACATTGGAATCTCGTGAGACACGGAAGTTTACGATTAGAAGTACGATTCGAAAAAGCTCTCACCGAAACCATTAATTGTATTGTCTACGCAGAATTTGATAACGTGATAGAAATTGACTCGTCGCGTCAAGTTATCGTTGATTTTTCCGGCTAGATTTTACGTCACTCAAAATAATACTCCGTTAAAAATTTTTTCTCGCATTTTTCTCATCATTCAAAATATCATCATCACTGACATATGTACATTATAAAAAACATGTAATGAAAAAAGAAACATGTAATGAAAAAGAATTCAGTTTTGTTCGAGACACGAACGTCGTCGGTTCGCAAAAAAAGCACCTCCGCATTATGGATATAGTCGTCGACATACAAGGCTTCCGTGATATTAACGGTGAATTCATTACTAAGGAAGTAGCCGTTGTTGCGATTAACACTGCAATCGTCAGTCATTGGCTAATATTGCCACCGCATCCGTTTGGTGAATTACCCGAAAGAGTAAGACGAGAAAATAATTGGCTCACAAGAAATTATCACGGCATCGAATGGTTCGACGGCGACGTTGATCTAAAATATTTTGCAACGCATCTGCGCGACATTACAAGACACATGCGTTACATTTATGTTAGAGGAAACGAAAAAGCATGATATCTACAGAATCTACTTTCCAGATATATAAATAATTTAGAAGGCGTATCGCCGGCATTCAAAAATCTATTGCTAAAGGAAGAATACAGACGACATTGTAATCATCACGGATTTCAAAATTTCGTCAACTTTCATTGTGCATTACGCAACGCGTACAAATTAAAATCTTGGTTAGTCGAGCAAAATAATCTTGATACTGACGTCACGTACTACAAATGTCATCCTATTTGTAGTACCCCCGAAAATTGGGAAATAATCACCGACAACAACACCAAGGATTGTACTTTCAACATTGAACCTTTCGAACTAAACCCGAATATTAAAGTACAATCTGATATTGAAAAAGTAGAAGAACAACTCGACTCTGACAAAAACGCAACAAAACAGTCGAAATCAAAGCTTTTGAAAAATATTTGCTTGTTCTTTTCATCAAAAAGAAAAAAATTAACTCACGTGAGATACTACGTGCATTGCGTCAACTCAATGTCAATCATGTGGGTGTCTATCCTGTGGACAGAGTTCCAAGAGTATGGATAAGATCAACTGCCATCATTGCTAATACAGACGATCATAATCGACCTGGAGAACATTGGATTGCTTTCTTCCTCGACAAAGACCATACAGCTACATACTTTGATAGTTACGGATTGCCACCTTTGGATCCCAGATTTCTGCTACGGCTTCGTCGAAACTCTATCATCCATCGTTGGAATAATCAACAATTACAAGGAACTTTCTCTCTAACTTGCGGACAATACAGCTGTGTATTTTTATATTACATGAGTAATGGTTACTATCTCAATCAGTTTCTTACTCTTTTTATCGAAAATTATGAACAAAATGATCGAATAATCTTACAATTATTTCGTAAAATTTTTCTTCGCGAAAAACGTGCTTAAAAAATATCTTGAACTTTATATACATATAATAAAGTAATATTGTCTTATGTAAAAAACCAATTTGAATAAATGTAAACTTTTTCTCATTAAAATTATTTAGTATTTTCTTCCCATTATTTCCCTTTTCCCTTTTTACTGTGAAACACTCGCGTTTTTTCTCAAAAAATTAAAATTACATCATAATCAGTGCGATAATGTCTTTTCTTTATTCGTCTCTGTTGTCCTAATGTTCGACTTTTCTCTTATTGTCACTAACATTAATATTGTTACCTGGCACGCGAGCGGGGCCCGTCTCCCTCAACTTTAACCTGTGGTGGAACCGTGGTCGAGACCCCCGCTGGGTTAATGGCCTGCGACGAGACGGCACCCCCCGCTGGTTTAGTGACGTCACCGGTGCAGTGGTGCCACAAACGGGCCTCGGTAGCATGCGGTTGCATTGGAGGGGATGACGCGCCAACTACAATGCTACGTAACGATACATCCGAGATCGAGTCTCGGCTCGCTCTTTAATTTTTTAAAATGTTCTTTGCTTATATTTTAATATTTTTTTCTTTATATATATATATATGTACAAATATAAAAAATAATAAAATCCATCCACTCTTGGCCAAATATTTTTTTTTATTTAATATATTTTAATAAAATATTTATTTTTAAAAGACATGTACATGTTGGCCAAGAGTGGGTGGATTTTATTATTTTTTATATTTGTACATATATGTATAAAAAGAAAAAAATATTAAAATATAAGCAAAAACATTTTGGGGTTTGTTTTGACCCCACATAGTGTATTACTTACTACTTCAAACGAATACAAGTCTACAAACTTTTCTATTTAATATACATAATATAAGAATGTGTGCGTGTGCGTGTGCGTGTGCGTGTGCGTGTGCGTGTGCGTGTGCGTGTGCGTGTGCGTGTGCGTGTGCGTGTGCGTGTGCGTGTGCGTGTGCGTGTGCGTGTGCGTGTGCGTGTGCGTGTGCGTATGCGTGTGCGCGCGCGCGCGCGCCGCATAGTGACCGCGGCGACAGTGTCTATATTTAATATTTAAATACTATCCAAAAATTCATCGCTCGTATATTTCGATGGATTTTTGACTAATTTTAAAATGTTAAATGTTGATACAATGGTCCATATTCTGGATCTTGTTTTATCGATAAAAGAAAATTCAGAATATGGGTGTATGTCCTATGTCGCCGCAGACCCTATGCGGCGCATTAATTCTTATATCATGTATATTTAATAAAAGAATTTGTACGCTGGTGTCTGCATGGTACCAAAATTTTCTGTAAACAATACACTATCGAAATATATAATGGATGAATTTTTTGGCTCGCCTTTAAGTATTAAAAATCGATACTTTGTTGCTGCGGACCCTATACTGCGAATAAATAAATTATGTATATTTAGTAAAAGAATTTGTACGCTGGTGTCTGCATAGTGCCAAAGTATTCTGTAAACAATGTAATATCGAAATATATAAGCGTTGAATTTTTGGCTCGTATTAAAATATTAAAAATCGACACTATTTCGCCGCGGACACTAAGCGTCGCATTTTTATATTATGTATATTAAATAAAAGAATTTTTACGCTGGTGTCTGCATGCAACTAAAATATTCTGCAAACAATGTACAGTCGAAATATACAAGAGATGAATTTTTGGCTCGTCTTAAAAGTAGACAATATGTTGCCGCGGACTCTATACTGCGCATACATAAATCATGTATATTTAATGAAAAAATTTGTACGCTGGTGTCTGCTTGGTACCAAAATTTTCTGTAAACAATGTACTATTAAAATATATAATCGATGAAATTTTGCCTCGCCTTTAAATATTAAAAATCAATACTTTGTTGCCGCGGACTCTATAGGGCGTAGACTTTTACTATGTGTATTAAATAAAAGAATTTGCAGACTTGTATTTGTTTAATAAAAAGAACCAACAATTCATCACTTATTTTTTTCACTATTACATTGTTTGCATATTATTTTTGTACCGTATAGATACGAGCTTGCAAATTCAATCCGTTAGTAAAATTAATTATTAATAATAAATAAGCAAATAAATTAATAAAAATATAAATAAATTTTAATATGATTTTTTATAACTTAATAATAATTTAAAATTATATCTCAAAGATTAAATGTTAATAACAACTTAAAAATAAAATTAATTTATTTTGACATAAATGAGTGCTTAATAATTGAATTTTGTATTAAAAAGTATATTATTGAGATTTTAGTAATTTAGTCAGTAAACTGAAGAAGCCGCGCGCGTTAGCGCGCGCTGCGTGCTAGTCCCTTTCTAAAAAAGGCATGTTATTGACATTGTTGTTTCCATGATGCTGATTGGCAATCTCTATTCTCGTTGTGCGTTATATTCATAGCATCAAACAGCTGTCGTTAGCTAAGGATTAACAGTTTCACAGTTTTGTTTAAAATAAAGTTAAATAAAATTATAATTATTAAAAATATTAATTATTACATAAAATCGGATAATGGCGCGCGCAAAACGCGCGTTTGTCTTGTCTAGTAATATATAAATTAGAAGTGTATTGTAGAAATTAGCTGTGTGTGACTTACAAATAGGTCATTGACAAATTATCAAATAGCTTTTAATTATATGTATTTATTTAAACTTAAGGAGTTTTTTCTAAGTCGCTGAATACGAATGAGAGAGCAGAAGAGAGAAAGAGAGAGAGAGAAAGAGAGAGAGAGGAGGGGGGGAAGAGAGGGAGGAAGGGAAAGAGAGTGAGGAAGGGAGAGAGAGGGAGGGAGGAAGAGAGAGGGAGGGGGAGAGAGAGAGAGAGAGAAGGAGAAAGAGCAAACGGGACAGAGTTAAGTTAAATATGTAATTAAAATTTTAATTATTTATGTAATAAAAAATTATCTAATTTAAGTCGGGTTTAGTGTCATCTTAATCGTAGAAATCTCATTAATCCATTAAAATTATTTTTAAACTGACAATATTAAATTTAGTTTCTATTTTATTAAATGTTTATCTTCTCGACGCGCTAGAACAGCTCAGAGAGATCAGCTAACTCGAGAATCATATCGATTGCGAGAGCAAGAACAAGACCGTTAGTGAAGAACGTGTGCGCGTGTATGCGTGAGCGCGTGGACTCGTGTGTGCGTGTGTGCGTGTGTGCGTATGTGCGTGAGCGCGTGTGCGCGGAAGCGTGCGTACGTGTGTGTGTGTGTGTGTGTGTGTGTGTGTGTGTGTGTGTGTGTGTGTGTGTGTGTGTGTGTGTGTGTGTGTGTGTGTGTGAGCGCAGATATCAGTTTAATGAACGCACGCGAATATATGTGTGCGTGAACGCTTGTGCGTGTATGTATATGCGGATTGTATGCGCGAGCGAAATATACATACAATGTATGTGTATGTACGTATACAAGTACACGGTTAAATATAGGTCGTATGCATGAACGGCCGAGTACAATATATTCGAATGCACACAAATGCGAGTGTATATGCGAATATATGAGTGCACGGATATATGTGAATCGTATGCATGAACGGATAAATTCAGATGCACACAAAAATATGTGTACGTGAGCGCTTGTGCGCATATACAAGGTATCAGTAACAGGCAGGACAAAATTTCAGGGTGATTCTACATGATAAAACAAAAATCAAGAATCACCCCTTAAATTTTGTCCCATCCGTTGCCGAACATCTGTATATGCGAACGCGTGAGCGGCGGAATACAATATATTCGAATACGCATAGTTAATCGTGATCCTGGGTGTTAGGGAATATGCCGAGAGACGAAATCCTCGTCCAAAGCGGAGAATTCTTCCACTTTGAGTTTTAATCGGCGTTGTGAACCGTTGAATAAGGTCCGTATTTATAGTCGTTTTTCAAATCTCAAGAGCGTCTATTAGGTTAAATACTCAGATTTTATGTCTTGAGATACAGACGGTTCAATAATTACATTTTGATTAAAAATTAACTGAAATTTTGAACTGAAATTTTCTCTGAAGTATCTCTACTGAATCGAGGTTACAAACGAAATCAAATTGATTTTAAAAATTCATCTATTAAATCATATCATGTCTCCAGTCTGAGATGAGATTTGAGAAACGACTATAAATACGGACCTAATGAAACCGCGTTTCCACGTTTATTATTAGATATTGGTTTGATGTGCGATATTCGTAAACGATTAGGATGTACTATGCGGCTGTTTTTCTTTATTTTGATCTTATTTTTGACATTATTTTTATTTAATATCTCTAAAATTTCATGAGGTCCGGTATACTGGTCTCCGAATTTACCTGGTTTCGGTCCTTTTAACAAGAATACCTGATCTCCAGGTTTAAAGGTCTGAGGGTTTATTTTTTTGTCGTAATATTTTTTTGATTTGACTTTTGCTGTTACAACGTTTTCGCGCGCATTAAGTTGAATCGTGTGAAGTTGTGTGACAAGATTTATTAAATAGTCTTCATAATTTGCTAATTTATCTTCAGGTGGGAGAAGTTCATTTGACGGAACTCGTGCTATTTTTCCGAAAACTAGTTCGTACGGAGTGTGTTTTGTGGCTTCGTGTACGCTAGTATTATAATTGAACATAGCTAATCCGATCCATCTGTCCCATTGTTTTTGCTCGTTTGCGTATTGTTTTAAGTATTCGCTGAGTGCGTGATGTGATCTCTCCAATGATCCGTTTGATTGAGGATGAAAAGCTGTTGTGCGAAATTTTCGTATTTTGAATAATTTGGCAATTTTCTTCATTAAATCGCTAATAAAATTTCTTCCTTGATCTGTAAGTATAGCTTTCGGCGCTCCAAGCACGCAAATAAAACGGTCTACAAAGGCTTCCGCAATGGTTTCTGAGATTTGGTCAGGTAGCGGTATCCCCATACAATAGTTTGTTAGCTGATCTTGTAGTGTTAAGATATATTCGTTGCCTCTTTCGGTCTTAGGTAGTGGGCCTACGATATCCATAGCTACTTTATCAAGCGAAGTGCCAGGCGTGTCTGTGATTATCATTGGTTGTTTTGTCTTAACTCGAACGAGTTTTTTCAGTTGACATTGTAAACATTGTTGTATGTGTTTTTGAACGTCCGATTTCAAATTTTCCCAATAATAATTGTGTTTAATTCTATTATATGTTTTGGTTACTCAGCGGTGTCCTCCTGTTGGTGAGCAATGCATTTCGTCGATTATGACAGAACGCAAATCCTTCGGTGGATATTTAATTTGTCCATTGCAAATAATTATTTTCGTAGTTGAGTTAATAAATATCAATTGTAGTTGTACCTTGATATTGTTCCAGGGAACGTTATTAATGAAATCGGTTTTTGCAATGCTAATTGTTTCTAATTTTAAATTTTTGATAACGTTATTTAAATCTTTCAAGGTTTTTAAGATGTGATCTAGAGTTGCCATAGGGCCTACTCGTTGTTCGTCGTTAACAGGTAGCGCGATATGATACTAGTGTTTGTATTTTATGGCCCTGGCTTCGCCCAAGGTAAGAGATCCTAAATTTGATAGTTCGTTTCGCTCGGAAAGTTTCTGAGATCCTGAGTCTAAAGGATTTCCTTGCGTGTCGACAAAATATGCTCCGTTATCTTTTCGTAGGAATAATAATTCGCGAGAATCTATGATGTTGCTTTTAATTATTTTATTTTCGATAATTCTGGGTTTCGCTTTCCTTGCTTTTAGATTTTGATTAATAATGTCTTCTTCGTCTTCTTCTTTCTCTTCGGCGTCGAGGTCCTTGTCTGATGTGTCGTTTTTTTCTTTGTTTTGTTCAATATTATCTTCTTCCTTAGTGGTTTTTTGTTTATTACCTTGTCCTGCAGTTTGGCTTCTTGTCTGTATTCTGTCTTGTTTAGGTGGATCGTGTATTAATACTTTTTCTGTAGTTTGTATTACGGTCGGTTCATTTATTTCTTCGAGTGTAAAAGGTATAGAATCGTTATTGTTTTCGACAAAATTAGCTTCAAATATGGGTTCTTCGTTATCTGAGAGATATAAATGAAAATCGTCTTCCTCTTTTTCTTCTTCGCTATCTGATTCTTCTAACATTTTTGAAATTATTTCTGCATCTTCGAGGTTGTTTGGATTTAAGGTTTTTCTTTCTTTTATTAGTTTACAATCGATTTCTTCAAGATTTATTGGATTTCTTGATAATGCGTCTGCATTTACGTTAGTTATTCCTGCCTTATATACGACATCGTATTCGTATTCGGTTAATTTTAGTCTCCAGCGTAATATTCGCATGTTTGCGTCTTGAGCATTTTTAAACCATAATAATGGTTTATGATCAGTGACTAAGGTAAATTTTCTCCCATATAAATACGGTCGAAAATGTTTGACACAATATACTATGGCTAAAGCTTCCTTTTCGTATGTGTCATATTTTATTTCGTTATCGGTGAGGGTTCTAGAAGCGTACGCGATCGGTCGGTCTTTATTTATTTCTCCCTGTGATAATATTCCTCCTACTGCTATTCCTGATGCGTCTGTGGTTAAGATAAATGGTTTCGAAAAGTCAGGATATTGCAATACAGGTTCTTCACATAATTTTTGTTTTAAAATTTCGAATGATTCTTCTTGTACGGCTATCCATTCAAAGCGGGTGTCGTTTTTCAGTAAAGAAGTAAGTGGTTTTGCAAATTTAGAAAAGTTCGGTATGAATCGTCTATAATAACCTGCAAGTCCCAAAAATTGTTTAATGTTCTTCGGTGTTTTGGGTCTCGGAAATTGTTGTACTGCTTCTAATTTTTTTTGATCAGGTTTTACTCCATCTTTGCTAATTACGTGTCCTAAATATGTTACTTCATTTTTTAGAAATTCACATTTGTCTGGTTGTAATTTTAAGTTGGCTTTACGAAGTCGCTCTATTAATGCGTTATATTTTCGTTCATGTTCTTCTAGAGAGGTAGCATAAATAACAATATCGTCCATATAGACAAATAATTCCTCGCCTTGTAATCCAGTCAATACTAGGTCCATTAATCGTTGAAAGGTAGCAGGTGCATTTTTTAATCCGAAAGGCATTCGATCGAATTCATAATGACCGAAAGGAGTGGTAAATGCTGTTTTATGACTGTCGGCAGGATCCATTTTTATTTGATGGAATCCGGAAGCTAGATCACATACTGAGAAGTACTGTGCTCCTCCTAATTGATCCAATATATCTACGATGTTGAGTAATGGATAAGCGTCACCGATAGTTTTGTCGTTTAACGCTCGAAAATCGAGAACCATTCTCCAGCGTTTGTTTCCCTTCGAGTCTTCTTTCTTTGGCACGATCCATATGAGCGTATTATAAGGTGATTGAGACGGTTTTACGATGCTTCCTTCTAACAGTTCTTCTACCTGCTTGTTTATTTCTTCTTTGTGTAATTGCGGGAATCTATACTGACGAGTGTTAATCGGTCGATCGTCTATAGTGATTATTTGATGTTGTAAAACATGAGTAGCGGTCAGTTTTTCTCCAGGAACATGAAATCGATCTTGACTGTTTGTTATTAATTTTAATACGTTCTCTTGTTCTTCTTTATTTAGATGTTCTAACCGCAGTAATTCCATAATTTGAGTAAATCGAGTTTCCTTTGGTTGTTCGGAAACTACTAGGCAATTATGTAAATTGAAATTTTCTACATTAACTCGTTGTTTTTCTTTGTGTTTTGACTCTCTTCTTCGTGGAAAATTTTTTATAATTTCTTGAGACCTGTCAAATAAGGATGCTGAAATTTTTTCAGACGGTTTATGTTTATTCTCAAATGTTTTATTATTTATTTTTTCAATATTTTTGTTATATTCTTGAGTTTCTCTTAGAAGATTTTCCATTGTAACTTGAGAGGTTTCTAATTCATTTTCATTATTTCTAACAGATAATCCAGTTTTCGGAAATGTAAGGGTTTGGAAGGGATAAACGATCCTTTGAATTTTTGGAAAAAGGTTGTGTCGAATTATGAAATGAGGTTTGGTAACTTCCCTCTTCGGAATCGACGGAGCTAGAATTTTCTGACAAGGTTTGACATTTTTCCTTCGAAATTCTAGGAATTTTTTCTTTTGGGAGATTTTTATAACTTTCTTCTCCAATAATTTCTGGATTATCAAAATTTTGAGAAGAGGTTTGGTAACTTCCCTCTTCAAGGATTTCTGGATCATTATAATTTTCAGGAGAGGTTTGGTAACTTTCCTCTCCAAGGATTTTTGATTTATCATAATTTTCAGGAGAGGTTTGGTAACTTCCCTCTTCAAGGATTTTTGATTTATTATAATTTTCAGGAGAGGTTTGGTAACTTCCCTCTTCAAGGATTTTCGATTTATTATAATTTTCAGGAGAGGTTTGGTAACTTCCCTCTCCAAGGATTTTTGATTTATTATAATTTTCAGGAGAGGTTTGGTAACTTCTCTCTTCAAAGATTTTCGATTTATTATAATTTTCAGGAGAGGTTTGGTAACTTCTCTCTTCAAAGATTTTCGATTTATTATAATTTTCAGGAGAGGTTTGGTAACTTCCCTCTCCAAGGATTTTCGATTTATTATAATTTTCAGGAGAGGTTTGGTAACTTCCCTCTCCAAGGATTTTTGATTTATCATAATTTTCAGGAGAGGAGGTTTGGTAACTTCCCTCTCCAAGGATTTCCGATTTATTACAATTTTCAGGAGAGGTTTGGTAACTTCCCTCTCCAAGGATTTCTGGATCATTATAATTTTCAGGAGAGGTTTGGTAACTTCCCTCTCCAAGGATTTTTGAATTATTATAATTTTCGTTTAAATAATTTTTATTCCCTCTCTTACTTTTAATTTTATTCTTTCCTTGAATCGTTATTGAAAATTCATCCTCATTGTCTCTAAATATCATCGTATCTTTATCTTCATGGTCCGTGTTAACGTCTGGTCGTTATCTGACCCCTCTTTCTTGTTATCGATAATTTCGATATCGTCGTCAAATAGTTCGTTCAGTGGTTTTAAACGGAGTGTCGGTACGCGAACTTCTATTTCTTCATCTAGAGTGCTTATGACATTTAGATATGCTTTTCCAGAAATATTTTCTACGATAGTATCTCCTAGGAAAATTCCATGTTCTATTTTTAATTTCGGTATATATCCTATTTTAATCTCAGGGTTCTCTATCCTCACAAAAAATAGCGATTCTGATCTTGGAGATACTATTATGGTTTCCGGGGAGAAAAAGGGCACATTAATTCCGGAAATATCTAAATGTCCTTGAGCGTAATCTATTTTTGAAAAAGTTTGTTTGAAGAAATCGTTTCCTAATATTCCGGATTGTGGAATCGGAAAATCGTTGGCAACGATATGAAATAATACCGGTAATTCAAAAAGTGTTAGTGTAATTTCTCCTAGGGTATATACAGGATAATTGTTTATGCCATTTAATTTTAAAATATTCGAATAATTAATACTTGTATTTTCGGGCACAAAATTTTCTTTAATTATATTCGGTCCGGATCCCGTGTCTAACATAAAGGTTATTTGAGTGGTAATTTTATCGATTTCGACCTGTACCGTAGGCGCGACTATGTTTGTCGAGGCTTACAGTTACGGGTCTGATTTCGAGTTCGTAGTTATTTACTTGGCTTGCCGCTGCACGGATGGGTGTGATGTTCGCTCGGCCCCCGATTTTACACCCGATGTCGAGGGTCCGTTGTAGTTTCCCTGCTCTTTTTCTTTGCGGCGATTGTTACTCGTAATTCGTAATTGACATGTATCGAGAAGATGGCCTTGTTCTTTGCAATATCGGCAGAATAAATTGTTTTTATGTTGGTATTGGATTGATTTTAGAGCGGCAATTTCTAGAGATATGGCCATAATTGTTACAAGTTTGACACACGATATTAGTATTGCGTTCATTTTGTTTCTTCCAACAATTATTAGCCGAATGACCGGATTTATCGCACCATTAGCAAATTACTGAAGATTTATTTGTTTGTTGATTAAAGTTATTCTGTCGACATGATTTTGCATTATGACCAATCTTAGAGCATAATTGACAAGTAATGACCTTTTCCTGAATTACGTTAATTGATTGTCGAGATCGTGGGTCGCGTAACCGACATTTATCTGCGCTATGCCCGCGTTTTTTACAAATTTGACAGATTAAAATATCCGTTCCGGTGTTTCCGAAAGGATTTTGATTTTGTGGTGAAAGTTGAGTGAGTTTTCGACAACTACTTGCTGCATGCCCTTCTTTATAACAGATTTGGCAGACTTCTCGAGATAGATTAACGGGTAGCGGTGAATTTTGACTTGATTTAGCGCCTTGTCGTAAATCTGTCATTTGTTGAAGCTCTCTTTCTATTTTTAACGCGTCGGCCACGGTTTCCTGTACGTTTAGGTCTCGCGCTATTCTTTGTTCTATTTCGGGTTTTAGTCCTCTAATAAAGCATTTACACATATCTGTTTCTATAATTGCTTTTATATCTTGTTCAGGCATAGCGTTCCCTGAGCTTCGATATGCCTCTAGTATTTGTTTTCCGAGAAGTTTAACCCGATTCGCGTAAGTGACGACATCTTCATTATTTTTCTGATAAACGCAACCTAATTCTCCTTGTAATTGGTAGACGTTTTTGGAGGGACCGTAAATTTTTTTCAAATACGTTGTTAATGCAGCTACGGTATTAAAATCTTGATCCTGTATAGTACGACGCGCTTCCCCCACTATTCGCGTTCTTATAATTTTAGCGAATTGACACTCTGCCTTTTTAGGGAGCATAGATTTTGCTTCCTCGCATCCCTCAATAAAATAATTTAGTGGGGTGTTACTACCGTCGAAAAAGGGAACGGCTTCGACCGCGTATTTTAAAGTGGCGAAAGGATTAGCGTTAGCCATGTTTATTGGTGGACCTCCGGATTCGCCGTTAGAATTATCGATATTAATTTTGAAAATCTGATTTTTTGAGTCAATAAATTCGACTTGGTCGGATTCGTCGGGTAATTCACTTATTTCGGTTAAATTAGAATCTCCTAAAAAATGTACGTGTCGAGGCGTAGATGCTGTGAATTTTGATTTAGATTCACGTGTTCTGTGTGGTGTTTCTAACGCGGTCTTGTAAAGTTCATCTATTTCGTCTTTGTCCGTTGTGCTTCTAGTCCCTTTACTCATTCCTATTCCCAAAGATCGCACATTTCAATCCCGGACGAGCCCCCAATTAAACGTATGTTACGTCCTGGCCTGCACGAAGGAAAGGCCGCTCGAAGGTCGTAACAGTGTTTTCCCGAAATACACACACACACACACACACACACACACACACACACGATGGGCAAAATCCGACCAGCAACTTCCCCCTAGTGCCCATCGGATAATGCTAATGTTGGCGGTAATTGAATATATAGGCAAAAATGCATAGGTAACTTTGATACGCCGTAACTTCGCGAAAAAAAATCGTACGGTATTCAATTTTTTTTAATTTGTAGAGAAAAGTCCATATTTTACGATAGTAATGATGATATTTGCGAAAAAAATTTAGTACACTCCGTAGAGTTCGTCAAACTATGCAATTTTTTGAAAAAAAAACACGTTCCTCCTTTTAAAGGGATGGAGAAAGGGGGAGAGAATAAAATCAAAATCGAACGAAAGTTCCTTAAAGTAGAGACTTTACCCTTTAAAACAAAAAAAAATTTTTTGAAATACGACAATTTTTCGCGGAGATACGCTTATTTGAATTTATGCTAAATTTTGATATTAATATATGTTTTTTATTTTTTATATATCGCTAGTAAATTAATCAACAGGGTAGTTAAATTAATCGACCACACTAGCCAATGAATTTGTCTAAGCTATGACTTTATCGACCATATGATTGTGGTCTTTATAAAGTACAACTTGAAATTATTAATTACAAATTTTTCTTAAGTGAGAAAAATATTGGTCCGAAAGTCGCTGAATCGGGAATCGAACCCGAGTCTTTCGCTTGCCGGGCGACTGCT
>NW_028141159.1:24488852-24523852 GCF_030444845.1 Prenolepis imparis
ACATGCCACTTCCACGCAGTTGATCCTGGATAACACTAAGTGCATGAAATTTCGAAATTTGAACGGCCGCCATTTGAATGAGGGGGGTCGTAGCGACTTAAAATTTTAAGGGTGTGTTTGTTATGAAAAGCCTTTCAAACGAGCCCCCACTCGACCCTTAATCCAATTTAAAATTTTCAACCCCCTCTTACCCCCGCGTACCAGGGGGTGGGGAATGATCGGTATCCATGTCATAGGGTAGCTTTTTTGATAAATCAAAATACGTGTTTTACCGTTTTTTGATATTTTCATTTTTACAATAATTATTTAGGGGTTTCCACACTTTTGACAAACCCTGTATATTAATAATTATGATTTAATTTTAAAACAAGCTTCCTCTGACGAAGAGCTTTGTGAGCGAAATAAAATGTTGAGAAAGCAATGTGCAAATTTCTAATTTGCACACTTTTTAAAAAAATTAAATTAATTATTTTAAGATATATACGCATATACATTGCAGTAAATTAATTATTTGTTTTGTTAAGATATATTGCAGTAAATTAATTATTTGTTACTTTAAGATATATTACAGATAAGATACATGACAATAGACTTTTTTTCAATATTTTTATTACCTCTCGTAGGACTATTTCATTATTTTCGATATTATTTCGATATTCGATAATATTTTGTTATTATTAAACGCGTTTTTTCATTTTTTAATAAGTTTTTATTAGCGGCAATAATTAATTTTCCAAAATTTTAAGGTCGCGATTTAGATACTATAACGTTAAGGTTTTATCATGTCTTTTTTAAATATGTTTTATTATCGAACTGAGCATTATTTTATTAATGTTTTCATATAATTTTAAACGCATTCTTTAACATTATAATAGATTTTAATTAACAATGGTAATAATTAAATTTTTCGAAATTTTAGTATCGCGATTTACATATCATTAAGTAAGGTCACGACATGTTTTATATATATAATATATATATATATATATATATATATATATATATATATATATATTATATATATAAAAGCCTGCAACTTCTCTTATATATAATATATATATATATATATATATATATATATATTATATATAAGAGAAGTTGCAGGCTTTTATAATTTTAATACAAAGATTGTTTACAGATTATTTTTATATCAAACGAATCCAAGTCTGCAAATTTTTTTATTTATATATATTATATAAGAGAAGTTGCAGGCTTTTATGATTTTAATACAAAGATTGTTTACAGATTATTTTTATACCAAACGAATACAAGTCTGCAAATTTGTTTTATTTAATATACATAATTTAAGAATGCGCAGCGTAGAGTCTGCGGCAACAGTGTCGACTTTTAATATTTTAAGACAAGCCAAAAATTCATCTGTTGTATATTTCGACAGTACATTGTTTGCGCAATATTTTGGTACCAAGCAAACAGCAGCGTACAAATTCTTTTAAATAACATACATAATATAAGTATGCGCCGCATAGGATCCACGGCGACATATAGTGTCGACTTTTAATATTTTAAGACGAGCCAAAAATTCATCGCTGATATATTGTAATGGTAAATTGTATGCAGATTATTCTTATACCAATCAGATACGAGCCTGCAAATTCTTTTAATTAATATACGTAATATAATTCTGTGCTATATAAAATTCGCGGCAACGAATTATATCTACATTAAATATTTTTAAAAAAACCAAAAATTCATTGCTCGTATATTTCGATGATATATTGTATTATTTGTAGATTATTTTTTTATACAAAACACATACAGGCGTACAAATTTTTTAAATTAATATACATAATATAAGAATATGCCGCGTAGGATCCGCGGCGACATTGTGTCGACTTTTAATATTTTAAGACGTGCCAAAAATTCATTTTTTGTATATTTCGATAGTACATTGTTTGCAGAAAATTTTGGTACCAAGCAGACACCAGCGTACAAATTCTTTTATTTAATATACATAATAAAAGAATGCGACGCGTAGGGTTCGCGGCGACATAAGCCCCTATTTCATCGATAAAAAAAGATCCAATATATGGGCCATAGTGTAGACATTTAATATTTTAAGACGAGCCAAATTCCATCGAAATATACGAGCGATGAATTTTTGGATAGTTTTTAAATATTAAAAATCAACACTGGGTCGCAGCGGACACTAGCGCAGCGGCGCATTCTTATATTATGTATATTAAATAAAAAAATTTGTACGCTGGTGTCTCCTTGGTACAAAAACATTCTGCAAACAATGTACTGTCGAAATATACAAGAGATGAATTTTTGGCTCGTTTTAAAATATAAAAGTCGATACTATGTCGCCACGGACCCTATGCGGCGCATGCTTATATTGTGTATATTTAATAAAAGAATTTGTACGCTAATGTCTGCTTGGTACCAAAATATTTTACAAACAATGTACTATTAAAAAAAACAAGCAATGAATTTTTGGCTCGCCTTAAAATATTAAAAATCGATACTTTGTTGCCGCGGATCCAATATTGCGCATACATAAATTATGTATATTAAATAAAAGAATTCGTAGATTCGTATCTGTTTGGTATAAAAATAATCTTTTTACAATATACAATTGAAATATACAAATGATGAATTTTTGGCTTCTCTAAATATAGTAATATACGTAATATAAAAATGCGCCCCATAGGGTTCGCGGGGACATAGTATCGATTTTTAATATTTTAAGACAAGCCAAAAATTCATCATTTGTATATTTCGATAGTACATTGTTTGTAGAATATTTTTGTACCATGCAGACATCAGCGTACAAATTTTTTTATTTAATATACATAATATAAGAATACGCCGCATAGTGTCCGCGGCGATCCAGTGTCGATATTTAATATTTAAAAACTAGCCAAAATTTAATCGCTCGTATATATCGATTTTTGGCTCGTCTTTAAATATTAAAAGTTGACACTATGTCGCCGTGGATCCTATGCGGGCATTTTTATATTATTTAAATTATATAAAGGAATTTGTACGCTCGTTTGTTTTTGATATAAAAATAATCTGCACACGATATATTTTTGAAATATGCAAGTGATGAATTTTTGGCTCGTCTTTAATTTTCAAAAGTCGACACTATGTCGTCGCGGAACCTATGCGGAGCATAGTTATATTATGTATATTAAATAAAAAAGTTTGCACACTTATATATGTTAGGAATGAAAATAATCTGCAATGTACTATTCAAAAAAACAAGCGATAAATTTTTGGCTTTTTTTAGAATATTAAAAATTGATGCTTTGTAGCCGTGGACTCTATAGGGCGTAGACTTCTATTATGTATATTAAATAAAAGAATTTGCAGGCTCCTATTTGTTTAATATAAAGAGCCAACAATTCATCGCTTATTTTTTTTAATAGTACATTATTTGCATATTATTTTTCTACCATACAGATACAAACTTGCAAATTCAATCCGTTAGTAAAATTAATTATTAATAATAAATAAGTTAATAAATTAATAAAATAATTAATAAATAAATAAATTTTAATATAATTTTTTATAACCTATAATAATTTGAAATAATAACTGAAAAATTAAATGTTTAATATTGAATGTTAATAATTACTTAAAAAATTGTGCAAATGGAAATTTACACATTGCTTCCTCACCATTTTATTTCGCTAATTAAGATGGTTTTTCAATTATGGCTTCCTCATAGAGGAAGCTCAACTTGCACATTGCTTCTTCACCATTTTATTTTGCTCATTAAGATTGTTTTTCAATTATGGCAATGTGCAAGTTAAGCTTCCTCTATGAGGAAGCCATAATTGAAAAACCATCTTAATTAGCGAAATAAAATGGTGAGGAAACAATGTGCAAATGGAAATTTGCACAATTTTTTCCAATACCAGCAAACCCTATACATATATAATTAAAAAATATTTTCTTAAAAAAATTTTTTTAAAGATTTTTATGCTACTGTGTTCTGAATGTTGTATAATTTGTCAATTTACAATCAAAATAAATTGACCAATTCTCAACAAATTTAATATCAATTATGCTTTAATGATATTTTATTCAGAACTTTCAAGAAATTATTTAAATTTTAAAATAATTAAAAATTTTATAAAAAATAAACCATTTTAAAAATTCTCCCCAAATTAAATATCAATCATTCTTTAATTTTATTTTCAAAAGTTCGATAAGTTCAATATTTCAAAATTTCCGAAAGTTAAAACATGTACAAACATTTTTTGAAATTGATAATTTTATAAAAAAAAAAAAATTTTCACTGATCAAATTAAATAGCAAACATCCTTTAATGATACTCCATTTTTGTAAAAAGGGCTTATGTAAAAATATTTGTCTAATATCTCAAAATTCACAGAAAATAAAGAACCATATTAATTTTTTTTTAAATTTTATAAAAACTTTATAAAAAATAAACCCTTTCACCAATCCTTGTTAAATTTAATACCAAATATCCTATTGTACTTTATTCATGTAAAAAAAATTAGTTCGATAACTCAAAATTTGCGAAAAATAAAAATACACATTTCTTAAAAATTCAAAATTTTATAAAAAATGAATTCTTTCACCGATCATCGCCAAACTCTTCCAAATATAATACCAAACATCTTCAAATGATAGTCTATTTATGTAAAAAAATTTATCCAAATATCTTAAAATTTACGGAAATTAGAGCAACCATAGACATTTTTCATAAAATCTAAAATTTTATAAAAATCGAATCCTTTCACCGATTTTCGTCAAATTCAGTACCAACCATCCTTTAATGTTAGTCTATTTATGTAAAAAAATTTATCTCGATATCTTAAAATTTACGAAAGTTAGAGCAACCACAGACATCTCTCAACAAATTCAAAATTTTATAAAAAATAAACCCTTTCACCGATTCTCGTCAAATTCAATACCAACAATCCTTTAATAATAGTCTATTTACATAAAAAAAATTTATCCCGATATCTTAAAATTTACGGAAGTTAGAGCAACTACAGACATTTCTCAAAAAATTCAAAATTTTATAAAAAATAAAACAGTGTATAAATTTTTATAAAAATGACAGTAAATAAAAGTGTTGTTCTACTTTACATGTGCCAAATTGGAGCGCTGCAAGTCAAATAATTTTTGAGATATTTAAATTAAAAAAAACATAGGTGGGCACATACATACATACACACACACATACGGACATTTTTTAAAAATGTTATTTTTCGATGTTTTCGAACATTCTAAACACATTGGGATAGAAATCTGAAAAAAAATTTTTTCACGAAAACAAAGCTTCCTCTATGAGGAAGCAAAAATTAAACAAATTTATTTTGACATAAATGATTGCTTATTAATTGAATTTTATATTAAAAAATAAGTATATTATTGAAATTTTTAGTAATTTAGTTAATAAGCCGAAGAAGGCGCGCGTATCAGCGCGGGCTGCGTACTAATCCCTTTCTAAAAAAGGCATATTAAGTCGATTTTCGAAAGTCTCGAAGTTTGTTGCTTCTTTCCCACAATGCTGATTGGCTCTCTGTCGACTCGTGTTATATTTGTAGCATTGAAAGGCTGTCAATACGAGGGTTAGCAGTTAGCAGTTTGACAGTTTGTCCAAAATAAAATAAAATAAAATAATAATACGTTTTAAATAATATGTTATGATGGGAATTTAATAAAGAGGGACGATCGTGATTTATATGAACATGATATGAAACTTCGATCTTGTCGGCTTGACTGCTCGCGAAGAAGAAGAAAGTCCGACACGCGATATTTATTAATATATTGATCCTGCCACGTATTTATCGCGCGCATGCAATGTATATTATAATGCTTTTTGAGCCTGCGTGACATGTATACCGCGTATATTTGATATTTACTTAACAGGTGATGACGAGAAGCAATGAATAGAAATAATAAGTCGCAACATGTTATAATACTTTAAACTTGATTATTATATGTAGCCTGATTATATTCGTAGCATGGACAAGCTGTCAATTAGCAGTTTAACAATTTGTTTAAAATAAAATTAAATAAAGTAATAATATGATTTAAATAATACATATATTATGACACTTTAAACTCTATTAATATTTTTGATACTTATATATCAGCTGATTTCTGTCAAAAATTATTAATCGCAATTAAAGTATTATAATATATTATATATTATTTACAACATATTATTATAATTAACAAATTTATTTTTAATGCGATTATTAATGAAGTAAATATTAATAATTCCTGTAATTACCTTGTGCTAATTAATCATAAAATAAAGGTCGTGATTTAGAACTTTTCACACTCTTCATTATTTTACCTGCAAACGTATAAAAAAGATATTTAAATTCTTATATTACATACACATACATACATACATACATACATACATACATACATACATATATATATAATATTTTATATATTATAAGAATTCAAAAAAATTATAAAATATATAATAACACATACTAAATAATTTCAAAACTTTATCGCAATTTTCATTCTTTCCTGCTAAATTTATTGCCATTACTGCCAGATTTATTCCCATAACATATTTCATCTTTCTACTAAAAATGATTAATATTTATATACATCTCATATATTTAATTATACATATAAAATACTGTAAAATACTTTATAACATCTTCTTGCTTGCATTGGTTTAGTGATAGATAATTGCTATTGCAACAATATAAATAAATCACTCAATATATAAATCACTCAAAGTTCCAATATATTTCTTTAAGTCTAAAGCAATCTACTTTCTCTAATAAAATTCGCAGATAATTGCATTGCGATACTAAACAATCATTTTCAATTTTATTCCATTTTACAAAGTATAGTTATTGCATGTTTTTTTCCTTTCTAACTGAAAAACTGTAATCGAGATCAATCAATCCCAAAATTAATAAACACGTGTTCTTCAACAATTTACTCGCAAACTTGCAATTATATACACAAAATCTTTTGATACACATAATTTTCAATACACAATTAACTGCTCGATGCACGCAACTGTCAAAATAATGACAGCCGCTCACAAAATAAGCGCATAATGACAGAACCAATCGGCAACGCGGAAGAGAGGTAACAATACGTTTCAAGATTTTCAAGAGAACTTCGAGTCTTTCAAAAATCAATAATATGCCTTTTTCAGAAAGGGACTAAAGAAAAACACAAGCGCGCACGTCATTCTTCGATCTTATATTATAAAGAATATTTTAAAAAAAATAATATAACGTTTATTTAAACTCGATTAATATCTTTTGACAGAAATTAACTGATTAAAGCGTTAATTAAATTTTAAAATAAAAATATGTTATAGAAATTAAAATAATAATGTTACTTTATAAACTCGAATAATATTTTTTACAGAAATCAACTCTGATAACTGTCAAAAATATTAATTGAGTTAAAAGAACTATAATATATTATTTAAAACATATTACTATTTTAATTAAACATATTATTATTTCAAAATTTAATTAGCAAATTAACGCTTTAATCAGCTGATTTCTGTCAAAAAATATTAATGAAGCGTTAATTTGCTAATTAATTTTTAAATAATATGTTATAAAAATTAAAATAGTAATGTTTTAAAATAGCAATATGTTTAAATAATATGTTACAATACTTCAAACTTAATTAATATTTTTGACAGTTACATTTGCTGATTTCTGTCAAAAAATATTAATAAAATGAAAATTTGATAATTAAATTTTGAAATAATAATTATGTATAAAAAATTATAATACCTTATCTGTATTTAATATTATTTGACAGAAATCAGCTGATAACTGTCAAAAATATTAATGAAGTTTAAAAAATATTATAACATATTATTATAATATTATTATTTTAATTCTTATAATATATTTTTATTTTAAAATTTAATTAGCAAATTAACGCTTTATTTAGCTGATTTCTGTTAAATCATATTAATAAAGCGAAAATTTGTTAATTAAATTTTAAAATAATAATATGATATAAAAATTAACATAATAATATATTTTAGATAAAATGTTATAATACTTTAAACTTCATTAATATTTTTGACAGTTATCAACTGATTTCTGTCAAAAATTTTTAAAAAATATTAATCAAAATTAAATAAACTACATATATATATATATTTTTTAAATATCCTTCTTAATATAAAGCCAAAGAATGGCGCGCGCGCAGCGCGCGCTTGTGTTGTTCTAGTATTATATAATTCAGGCCTGCGGCCGAGTTGCACATTTCAACCGATTTTTGCTTGCTGCTATCTTCACTTTTTTTATTTTATAGCATCTAGATTGCTCGCGGAGAAGTAAGACACTCGAGCTCAGGAACAATACTAATTGTAAATCATACAGGGCGTTAGCGCATATTGTCCCGTGCGCTGTTCACTGTTTACAGAATTATTATTATGTTATTAAATTAAAGATAACGTTAAAATACGTATGTTAATTGCATATATACACGCGGCCAAAAAAAACTGGTAAACTTAAAAAGTAATAAAATATTTTAATGCCCAATTAATAACTCGTTAATTATTGCGAAAATTGCAAAATGGTAGAGGACTTTTCGATTCAGTTTTGCCCGCTCTACCTGCACACGAATTTAGTCCCTATCATTCTGAGACACCCTGTGTGTGCGTGCGTGCGTGTGTGTGTGTGTGTCAAAGTCTATATATATATATATATATATATATATATATATATATCAGAGGCTGTACCTATTTAAATTTATTATACACACATATAATAAGACATACATATATAAAATTACTATTTTTATTTAGTATAACTATATATATTGTAATAAAACAAACATTATAGGTGGGACAGATAATATATATTTAAGTTTAATGCCAACAGATTTCCACATTATTAATTACTATTGTTGCGTTTCTTTTTTTTTTAGTGGTTTCCCCAGTAGGCGTATTCCACTATAAAGTTAAAAACTATTTACATTTTGTTGCTTTAAGCTTCGAAATATCAATGTTAGTTTTGGATGAATTTATTCTCATCAACGAGGATAACGATGCATCATTTAATGACGATTGTGTATTTGATTTTATGTGTTTCATTTTCGAAAATGAGGATTTACATAGATATGTAGATCCAAACATTGAAAAAATTTTTATAATGCAAAATTTTGTAATTTTGGATATTTAACTTTGTTTAAAAGTTTGAAAAATTCCACACCTGTTTCTTACCGATATTTCAGTGAAATCTGAAATATTACTTTGTAGATCACACAGTTCTAATTGAAAATCTACACTCTGTTCAATTATCGGAATTGTTCTAAAATTTTCGTAAAATAAAAGGTCTTTCTTCAACTCTTCAAAATCACGAAATTGATGATCAAATTGTGCAATTAATTAATTGATAAGATGCAGATATTTTTTTAAAGTCGCATTTCGTGCCATATTCTTCAACGAGAATGTTGCAAGAAGGAAAGAAAAGAAAACTATTTTTTTCCCAATTTTTAATTTTGCGCGGAACAAATCGACATGACTTACTAACTCGAATATCGTTGGATTAGTCTGTTGTACCTTTAAATTTAAAGTATTTAGGTGACAAGTTAAATCTGTGATGAAAGATGAAAGCTAATTCCAAAAGTGATTCCACATCTTCAAAAAATAATTTAAATGTTTCCAGTTTCGGGATACACTTTTCTTGAAAAGATATATTTCTTTTCCTATAGAAAAAACTTTTTGCAAAGTTTTTCCGATATTTAAACATCGGACTTCATAGTAAAATAATATGTTTTTGTAAATTGCGTCATACTCTTCGAGGAAATTTTGAAATTTGCGATAAATCAGGGATTTGTTACTACCTTTAATTGCATTTACAATTGCAGTAGCATGTAATGGTACGAAATCTAATATTTCTTCGGTACACAAAAAATCTTCTAGCACAATTCGCGTAAAAATGCTTAATTGGCTTACATGTCGAACATCCGTGCTCTCATTGAAGCACAATGAAAAATAAGTGCATGTATTTAATAATGATTTTAATTTTTGTTCTATAGAACTGGCTATCATAATAATTCTTGATCTTACTGTGTCACGAGAAAGTGGAATGTTATTAATGTCTTCAAGTGTCACAGTATTTCCAAATGCTGTCACTGCTACAAGAATACACTCTTTTATGAAGACACCATCGGTAAACGGTTTTGAATGTTTCGCAATTAGATATGAAATGGCATACGACATGTATTGTTTTATCTTAAATATCTTCATCTTTATTATTACAAATGTTCGAAATGGCACCAAAACGTCGCTGATACTAATTTTAATGCTGCAATCACAGCAGATTTTTCGTGTCCCGCATATGCTGAATATTTGTTTAAATGTTTATGATTATAATGTCTATGAATCACATATTTTGTCACATAAGCAGGTTCAAAACCACATAAAAGACAAACTGTTCGCTTTGCAATACATGCTAAGAAACTGTCTTCCCATGTTGTATCAAATAATGCTTATAATCCTTTTTAGTAGCCATTTCTTAAAATTGGCACAACACAATATGTATTACATACGAATTGCATAACTGCATACAACATGACATATACAAATACGCATACAAGAATTGACATACGAAAATTAAATGTGTTTTGTCGTAGCACTTCTCAAATATTATCAATATTCATTACATACTTTACGAATTGAACATCCACAATAAAATTAAAATTAAAAATTAAAATCCATAATAAAAAATTTGACTATTAAAAAGATTTCTTAAGTATCATTATGATATAACATGAGAAGTTTCTTCGTACGTAAAGCGAATATGTATTTAGTGATTTTTTGAATCTGCTTGTGTAAAGAAAATGTAATTCACATAAACATTATAATTACGAACATTTCAAAGAGTATTTAATGTATATAACCGATGGTGTCTTTATAAAAAATTTTTGCAGCTGGAAATACTGTGATACTTAAAGACATTAATAACATTCCATTTACTCGTGACACGGTAAGATAAAAGAATTATTATGATAGCCTGTTTTATAGAAGAAAAATTGAAATCATTTTCATATATACACTTATTTTTCATTGTGCTTCAATGAGAGTACTGATGTTCGACATATAAGTCAATTAAGCATTTTTGCGCAAATTGAGCAAGATGATTGTTCATGTACCGAGGAGACGTTAAGTGGGCATTATATTGAGCGTCTTGCCCTAGGTTCCGTGGGCAAAACGACGTCGTTTCTTTTTACTGCGCAAGTGCTAGACGATCAGCGCGTTAAACAAAATCAAATAACGTTGTGATAATTAAAAGTGATAAATTTACAAGTTTGTGGTTTGCGATAAGTTTTTCCTTTATATATATATGTATATTGTCAGCACAATTGTTCTCCTCTAGTACCTGAGCGCTAACTTCAAGTCCAGTTCCAAAACGCCAGGTGTAAAGCATTTTAATACATAAATAATGACGGATTTATGCAAGCAAAAATTAACACTAAAATTAAAAATAAACAGCTAAATATTGTTTGATACAAAAATTAAGGCTATGCTTGTATTTAGAATGTTGAACGCACTTGAATAGAAAATAGTTGATGCAAGTCTAGCTGCAAAACACCAGGTGTAATAGCGTTTTAAAAACAGCGTTTTGCCCATGAGCTTGAAGTCAGCGTCTTGCCCATGGGCAAGACGCTCAATGTAATACCCACTTTACACGGAATAACAACCGGTATTGATATTTACAGAACACTTAAAATTACTCTAAACAAGTTTATTTACGATTTTTCAAAATGTTCGTGCATAGTGACAAATGGTGCGAGGTCTATGATAAAATTACATTCTTAGGGCAATTAAAGTAAGAAATTTAGAATTTACTGTGCTTTATTGCATCATGCATCAAGAAGCTTTACGCAAGAAAGATATGAAACAATTTACCGCAATGCGTACAAATGCATACAAATAGTAACAGCAATCATAAATGAGATTAAAGATGGCAGCAAATCCCTGCTTCATCACAAGTTTCAAAGTTTTCTCGAAGAAAAAAAACTTTGCATAAACTTTGCAAAACCTTTTTTCTATAAGAAAAGAAACATATCTTTTCATACAAAAAGTACATCGCAAAACTGAACACATTTAAATCATTTTTTTAAAACGTGGAATCACTTTTGAAACTAGCTTTTATCACAGGTTTGACTTGTCACCTAAATATTTTAAACTTGTAGCTCCAACAGACTGACCAAACGATCTGTGAGTAGTAAGTTCTGTCAATTTGTTTCGCACAAAATTTAAAGTATTTTTAAATTTGGAAAGAAATACTTTTCTTTCCTTTTTGCAATTCGATCAGCATTTTCGCGGTTTTAAAGTTTCGAGGAAAGACCTTGTTCTTTACGAAAATCTTCGAATTGTTCCAATAGTTGAACAGAGTATTGACTTTCAATTAGAACTGTGCAATTTACAAAGCGATATTTCACTAAAATCGTGGCCAAAAACAGGTATGGAATTCTTCAAACTTTTAAATATATATAAAACCAAATATCTACAATTATAAAATTTCAAAATAAAATTTTTTTTTATGCTTGGAACCATGTATATATTTATGTGAATCCTCATTTTCGAAAATAAAATATTTTTTATTAATTATTTTTTAAAAATTATTTATTTTTATTAATTCATTAAATCGAGTGCACGATCTTCATTAAACGATACATCGTTATTTTCGTCGATGCAAATAAATTAATCAAAAATTGACATTGATGTTTCGATCTTTTAAAGCAACAAAATGCAAATAGAATATTCAACTTTAGTGGAATAGGTCTAATATAAGGAAACCATTCAAAAAAACTCATCAATAGTACTTCAAAGGTAATGTGAAAATCTATTGATGTTAAATTTATATCATTTATTTGTTTTATTACAATATATAGTTATACTAAATAAAAATATTAATTTTATGAAATACGTAATTTTATTTTAATGTTATCTTTAATTTAATAACATAATAATAATTCTGTAAACAGTGAACAGCGCACGGGATATTACGCGCCAATGCCCTGTATGATTTACAATTACAACTAGTATATTCCTGAGCTCGAGTATCTTATTTCTCCGCGAGCAATCTAGATTCTAGATGCTATGAAATAAAAAAGTGAAGATAGCAGCAAGTAAAAATCGGCCGAAATGTGCAATTCGGCCGCAGGCCTAAATAATTAATCATATTTAAAATTATAAAATATTAAAATATTATAAAATATTACAAAATATTATATGTATACGTTTAATATTATATTTTACCCCACCAGAGATGCCACGACCTTTGTCATCCGCTGAAATTCGACGTCATCTACCGGATTTATATCGTCCAGATCCAGATGGGAGTATGAAACTGATTATGGATTCAGCCAAAGTTGCGAGAGAACGTCTAGGTGCTCTAGACGTCTCTTTGTATCAAAGCCCACCGGAGCAGACGCAGCAATGTAGCGAGAAGAGGCGCAAGAAGTGGTCTTGCAATATTATTTAATCACATTTAAACAGTGAAGGGTAAGATACATTTAAAATGTATCTCGATACAGATACAGATACATATGAAAAAATATATCTAGATATAGATATAAATACACAAATTAAAATGTATATAGATACAGATACTCAGATACTTTAAAAATATCTCAGATACATATCAGATACTTTTAAATTATTATATTTTATCATAATATTGGTAATATGCACAAAATATATTGAATAAATCTTTTATTTATTAATATTTTTTGTTTACATTACGGCTTTATTCGTTAATATTAACACATCAAAAATGCCTCAAAAAGATATCGTTACTCAAACTATTTCGCCGTGATACTAAAATTTGACCACCAATGCTAAATATAATTAATCGCTTAACCGGTGTTGATATAATTGTGTTAAACTTTAGAAACAAATATTTCATATGTGGAACACACGTGCTATATATTGATGTAATATATAGTACGTATATTCCTCATATGAAACATTTGTTTTTAAAGTTCAATATCTTTTTGCTTGTCTGATAAATAAGAAAGAAACTCCATGTCGAGCACTGTCAGCTTTTTCTTACGTGGTCTTGATCTTTTAAAAATTTAAAGAATTGATCAATTCAAAGAAATATGTGAAAATGTATCTGAAAATGTATCTAAAAAAAGCAATTCAGATACTATATTTTGTATCTAGATACAGATACAGATACTTCAATTTGAATATATCTCAGATACAGGCTTAGATACACAAAATGTATCTAGATACTGTATCTAGATACATGTATCTAGGTACTACCCAACACTGCATTTAAATTATATTACATTTAAATGAATTAATGTAGTATATTTAAAATATATAATAAAATATAATAAAAAATTCAAAGAAATACAATGTTAATTTAATAAAAGAAAATGATATTTGTATTATTATATCACTTGATATCTTGACTTTCGTTCCTTGTTATATAGACATGTCTCCACAGTCACGTTCAAGATTTGTTGTAAATAGGAAGTTATAGTGACAAGAACCTTCATATTAACATAACTTAATTGTAAGTGATCACACTTTTATTTCAGAGAATCTTGTCATAATTTATAAGTTTATTATTATTCACATTATATATATATATATCACAGTTTTAATTCAATGTTAATGGAACACGTCTTGCCAATTATTATGGACCACGCCAATTTTTATCCAGTGACATTATTTTTCTAATTGACGCAATTATCTGGAAAAATTTTATCTTTAACTTTAACTGTTAATTTTATTCCTAATTGTGTGTGTGTGCCTAATTTATAAAATTTAATCGTTAGAGTTTATTTAAATTAATTATGACATTCCTTTTTTTGTCATGATTTCCTATATGCTATACCATCGCACTTTGAATTCGTTTTATATAATTTATAACATTTGTTTGTCCGCCAAACACAACACCATGTTATGCTATTTATTCTTTATCTAATTTAAAATGTGACGGAAAGTTATTGACCAATTGGTACAGGAAACCCACCTTTTCTGGTAGATATTTGAATATTTATCTAGCCACCCCTTAAAATATAAAATTAATATTATTAGGAGTCTGGTGGATCGCGCCATTTCACTTTCTGATGAACGTTTCCATACTGATAATTTAAAAATTATAACAGATATTTTGACTAACAATAATTTCCCTGTACCATTTGTTAAAAAACAGATTAATAATAGATTAAAAACAATTAAGTATCGGAATGACTCTTTGGATGCTGGTGGTGCCCGTTCTGGCGGATTCAATTTATTATCAGTTTTGACTTTACCATACATAAAAAATCTGAGCAAAAATTTAAACTTCACTCTTAAAAAATGCGGCCTCAATACATTGTATACAATCCCGAAAAAATTAAATAACTTAATTAAAAGAAAATATATTTTTCATTTAATCGGCTCTCAATATTAATAAATAATAAATAAATAAATGTGATCTGATGTTCTAGATGTCGGCAAATAGAGCCAAGCGCGAAAATTAATTTCTAATTTTTCGGAACAGTATCTCTTGGTTTGAGATCACTGAGTTCCATTTGATTAATTATCAATCAACCTCGTACTTACCATGGAAAAATAGGCGAGAAAAATATAGGTCCGAAAAGTCGCTGAAGCGGGAATTGAACCCGCGTCTTTCGCTTTCCGGGCGACTGCTCTTACCACTAAGCTATTCAGACCCTTTCGATTCTATATTTTTCATTTGCCTTCTAAATTAGATGTTTTTGTAAATAACGCCATGATTCGGCCCAGGCGTAAACTTAAGAAAATATATTTTTCATTTAATCGGCTCTCAATATTAATAAATAATAAATAAATAAATGTGATCTGATGTTCTAGATGTCGGCAAATAGAGCCAAGCGCGAAAATTAATTTCTAATTTTTCGGAACAGTATCTCTTGGTTTGAGATCACTGAGTTCCATTTGATTAATTATCAATCAACCTCGTACTTACAATGGAAAAATAGGCGAGAAAAATATAGGTCCGAATTAAAAGAGGTAAAGATAAAATTGATAAGTCTCAAAAAATTAACGTTGTTGACATGATTGAATGTGGAGACTGCGATGCAACATACATTGGTCAAACAAAAAGACAGTTATTGACTCGAATAAAGGAACATTGCAGCAACATAAAAAACCATCCCAGTAATCACAATATAATTAGTAAACACAGGACAAAATTTGGACACGATTTCAAATGGCTTGAATCAATAATTTTATATTGCGAGAAGCATAAAAGAAAAAGGGAGTTGGCTGAAATGTTTTTTATTAAAAAATACAACAATACAATAAATTTGCAAAAAGACACCGAAAATTTAAACCCGATTTATGATAAGTTAATACATAGCGTATGATTGTTTGTTTGTGTCTCGATACCCTCACTTTTTTACGACCTTTATTATTATTTCGACAATAATCATACTGTATGTTTTTATCTAAGATCTACTCGTTTCTAACAGTGTTTAAGTACATTCTGTTTAAATTAATTTTTATTTAATTAATTTTTGTTGGAAAAATACATTAATATCAATTTAATTGCGACATCTCTATTTATTACTCTTGGTATTCAGATATGGACTTATTTTCGTTTATCTAATTGTGCCTTGCTTATTATTTGTATTCATTTTTATCCTTCTAGTATCACTTGATAAGGGCCCATATCCATAGGCCGAAACGTCGTGTATTTTTAAAATAAAATTTTGCCAGTTAGGTCGAAGAAAAATAAATATTGTTGGTTTTGTTCATTAATGGCGATCTTTACGTTCAAATTTTTGCTGGGTGGACTTCCGAATACGACCCACGCCCGATTGCTATGAATTTTTGTAGAAACATTGTAAATGATGTCAAATGAATGTCCTTAAGTGGATTTTCACCGATACAAACATTTAATGCTAAAAATATTAAAATAATGTTCTGTATAAATTATTGTCTATTTACGATTTACGAATTACGAAAGACAATATGGCTGATCATTTGTGTGAGTTTCTGTGGAGGCGAGATGTAAAAAAACATAAATTAGATCCATTTAAAAAATTAATTGAAGATATTAAAGATGTATATTCTGGCTAAAAAAAGAATAATATAAATTGTTTCTTGTTGACGTTTTCGTTCTGATATTCTATTTATGTATTTCTTAGAATTCTTTATATATGTATATCTTAGGACGCTTTATATATATTTGGTATTAAATGTGTTATGTTATTTAAATATATCTTTCTTGATTGTCTATTGGAATTCACTGTGTTTAGGCATATACTTTATAACGTGAAGCGAGGTCCACCCTGGCTACCGGGGGGGAAGGTGCGGGAGGGGGGCCGAAGGCCTCCTTGCACCCCGTGTGTGTGTGTGTGTGTGTGTGTGTGTGTGTGTGTGTGTGTGTGTGTGTGTGTGTGTGTGTACCCATGTGAAAAGGCCCTATTCCATATAATTACCGACAATAATTTATATAGAAAGTTATTTTAATATTTTTAGCATTAAATGTTTGTATCGGTGAAAATCCGCTTAAGGACAATCATTTGACATCATTTACAGTGTTTCTACAAAAATTTATGGCAATCGGGCGTGAGTCGTATTCGGAAGTTTATCCAAAGTTTGTACGCTAATATGCTGATGATACCATCATAATGTGCAGATAAAGTACTGTTTAAATATATAAAAGATTAATTTTTGGCTAGTTTTAAAATATTGAACATTAAAGTTTTTAAACCGCGGATCCCATACGGCTCAGATTTATATTACATATATTAGACCAAAAAGGTAGTACGCTGGTATGCTTATGGTACCAAAATAATCTGCAAACAATAATCTATTGAAAGGTATTCAGCAACAGATAGGACAAAATGTAAGGTGATTCTACATGATAAAGTAAAAATCAATAATAATTTATCATGTAGAATCACCCCTTAAATTTTGGGATAAACTTCCGAAAAGCCTATACCTCCGATTTTTTTGAAACTACGAATACTGACGTATTTTGACGTGCTGATTACGAATATGATAGTGAAAATTTGCGCAACTTTCATTTTCATGGTGAAAACCATAAAAAATCGTGAAAAATTGACGTTTTTTGGATTTATTTTATCAAATACTGGAAAATTCAAAACTCAACCTATGTCCGCAGTAGTGCGTAGAAGTCCCAATATATGGCCTCACTTTGCGTGGAAAGTTGCAAACCCATGTGGAATCGTATATGTACTGCAAAGTACATGCTAGATGGGAGGACAGATATAAGATTTAGAGTCCATCGTTTTTCTCGAAAACTATCACTCATATGGCAAAAATGAATATGACATAAAATGCATATTTTAAAGAAATCTACAACTTTTGTATGAAACATTTTTTTAATTTTCCAGTATTTGATAAAATAAATCCCAAAAACGTCAATTTTTGACGTTGGTTTTCATCATGAAAATGAAAATTGAGCCAATTTTCACTATCATATTCGTAATCAGCACGTCAAAATACGTAAGTATACGTAGTTTCAAAAAAATCGGAGGTATGGGCTTTTCGGAAGTATACCCCAAACTTTTTATTATAAAATACAAAATATAATTGTGCGCCGTATGGGGTCAGCGACTTAAAATATTCAATTTTCAATATTTTAAAACGAGCCAAAAATTAGTCGTATATATTTTTTAATAGTGTATTGTTTGCAGATTTTTTTGGTACCATAAGCATATCAGCGTACTACCTTCTTGGTCTAATATACGTAAAATGAATCCGCGCCGTATAGAATCGTGGTTTAAAAATTTTTATTTTTAACGTATCAAACAAGCCAAAAATTAATTTTTATATATTTTAACAGTATATTGTCTGCACATTATGATCATCAGCATACCAGCCTACAAACTTTTTGGTATAAAATACGAAATATAATTGTGCGCCGTATGGGATTCGCGGCTTAAAATTTTAATTTTCAATTATTTAAAACGAGCCAAAAGGTAGTCGTATATATATTTTAATAGTGTATTGTTTGCAGATTATTTTGGTACCCCATAAGCATATCAGCGTACTACGTTCTTGGTCTAATATACGTAAAATAAATCCGCACCGTATGGGGTCCGCGGATAAAAATTTTAATTTTCAATATTTTAAAACGAGCGAAAAATTAATCTTTTATATATTTCAACAGTACATTGTTTGCACATTACGATGGTACCATCAGCATACTAGCCTACAAACTTTTTGGTACAATATACATAATTCAATTATGCGCCGTATGAGATCCGCGGCTTAAAAATTTTAATTTTTAATATTTTAAAACGAGTCAAATATTAATTCTTTATATATTTCAACAGTACATTGTTTGTAGATTATTTTGTTACTGTAAGCATATCAGCGTACTACCTTCTTGGTCTAATATACGTAAAATGAATCCGCGCCGTATAGGGTCGCGGTTTAAAAATTTTCATTTTTAATGTTTCAAACAATCCAAAAATTAATTTTTATATATTTTAACAGTACATTGTCTGCACATTATGATGGTACCATCAGCATATCAGCCTACAAATTTTTGGTATAAAATACGAAATATAATTGTGCGCCGTATGGGATTCGCGGTTTAAAATTTTAATTTTTAATTATTTAAAACGAGCCAAAAGTTAGTCGTATATATTTTTTAATAGTGTATTGTTTGCAGATTATTTTGGTACCATAAGCATATCAGCGTACTACGTTCTTGGTCTAATATACGTAAAATGAATCCGCACCGTATAGGGTCCGCGGGTAAAAATTTTAATTTTCATTATTTTAAAACGAGCCAAAAATTAATTTTTATATATTTTAACAGTACATTGTCTGCACATTATGATGGTACCATCAGCATATCAGCCTACAAACTTTTTGGTATAAAATAGGAAATATAATTGTGCGCCGTATGGGATTCGCGGCTTAAAAATTTTAATTTTCAATTATTTAAAACGAGCCAAAAGTTAGTCGTATATATATTTTAATAGTGTATTGTTTACAGATTTTTTTGGTACCCCATAAGCATACCAGCGTACTATCTTCTTGATCTAATATACGTAAAATGAATTCGCGCCGTATGGGGTGCGCTGGTCAAAAATGTTAATTTTCAATATTTTAAAACGAGCGAAAAATTAATCTTTTATATATTTCAACAGTACATTGTCTGCACATTACGATGGTACCATCAGCATACTAGCCTACAAATTTTTTGGTACAATATACATAATTCAATTGTGCGCCGTATGGGATCCGCGGCTTAAAAATTTTAATTTATAATATTTTAAAACGAGTCAAATATTAATTCTTTATATATTTCAACAGTACATTGTTTGCACATTATGGTGGTACCATCAGCATACCAGCCTACAAATTTTTGAATATAAAATTCGAAATATAATTGTGCGCCGTATGGGATTCGCGTCTTAATAATTTTAATATTCAATATTTTAAAACGAAGCAAAAATTAGTTGTATATATATTTTAATAATGTATTGTTTGCAGATTTTTTTGGTACCATAAGCATATCATCGTACTACCTTCTTGGTCTAATATACGTAAAATGAATCCGCGCCGTATAGGGTCGCAGTTTAAAAATTTTCATTTTTAATGTTTCAAAGAATCCAAAAATTAAATTTTATATATTTTAACAGTACATTGTCTAAACATTATGATGGTACCATCAGTATACCAGCGTACAAACTTTTTGGTTTAATATACGTAATATAAATCTGCGCTGTATAGGATCCGCGGCTTCAAAGTTTCAGTTTTTAATATTATAAAAAGAGCCAAAAATTAATCGTATAAATATTTTAATAGTGTATTGTTTGCAGATTTTTTTGGTACCATAAGCATATCAGCGTACTACCTTCTTGGTCTAATATACGTAAAATGAATCCGCGCCGTATAGGGTCGCTGTTTAAAATTTTTATTTTTAATGTTTCAAACAAGCCAAAAATTAATTTTTATATATTTCAACAGTACATTGTCTGCACATTATGGTGGTACCATCAGCATACCAGCCTACAAACTTTTTATTATAAAATACAAAATATAATTGTTTGCCGTATGGGGTCAGCGGCTTAAAATATTCAATTTTCAATATTTCAAAACGAGCCAAAAATTAGTCGTATATATATTTTAATAGTGTATTGTTTACAGATTTTTTTGGTACCCCATAAGCATACCAGCGTACTATCTTCTTGATCTAATATACGTAAAATGAATTCGCGCCGTATGGGGTCCGCTGGTAAAAATGTTAATTTTCATTATTTTAAAACGAGCGAAAAATTAATCTTTTATATATTTCAACAGTACATTGTCTGCACATTATGATGGTACCATCAGCATACCTGCCTACAAACTTTTTATTATAAAATACGAAATATAATTGTGTGCCGTTTGGGATTCGCGGCTTAAAAATTTTAATTTGCAATATTTGAAAACGAGCCAAAAATAAACTTTTATATATTTCAACAGTACATTGTCTGCACTTTATGATGGTACCATCAGCATACCAGCCTACAAACTTTTTGGTATAAAATACAAAATATAATTGTGCACCGTATGGGATTCGCGGCTTAAAAATTTTAATTTTCAATATTTTAAAACAAATCAAAAATTAATCGTATATATATTTTAATAGTGTATTGTTTGCAGATTATTTTGGTACCATAAGCATACCAGCGTACTACCTTTTTGGTTTAATATACGTACTATAAATCTGCGCCGTATGGGATTCGCGGCTTAAAAATTTTAATTTTCAATATTTCAAAACGTGCCAAAAATTAATCTTTCATATATTTTAACAGTACATTGGCTGCACATTATTATGAATTATGCGTATCAGATTTTTGACTGCCCTATGGAATCCCCCTTATTGCCTATCTTGGCTGACATGGTCATGGACGACCTTGAAACGCATTGCTTAAACTTAAACGATTTCACTATACCAGTCTTTTACAGATATGTGGATGATATATTTGCGATCGCACCGCAACCAATAATTGATATATTATTAATTGTTTTTAACAGTTATCACCAACGTTTGAAGTTTACACATGAGATTGAAATCAACAACTCCATTAATTTTCTAGACACTACAGTCATTATGGTGGATTGAAATTTGTTGACTAATTGGTATAGAAAATCCACTTTGTCAGGTAGATATCTGAATTTTTATTCTAGCCACCCTCTTAATTATAAGATCAATACGATCAAGAATTTAGTGGATCGTGCGATTTCGCTTTCTGACGACCGATATCATATGGACAATTTAAAAATTATAAGGAATATCTTAGTCAACAACTGTTTTCCGAAACTTCTCATTGATCTGCATCTCATTGATCGGTAATAGAATAAAAGCATTAAAATTTTGTAACGAGGTCACTCCTAAGATGCTGGACATCACATTGATTGTTTCTTTACCATACATAAAAAACCTCAGTGAAAGTATAAACATTGTTCTTAACAAATGCGGCCTTAATGTAATATACATGATACAAAAAAATTAAATAGTCTAATTAAGCGCGGTAAAGACAATATAGACAACGTTCACAAAACTAATGTTGTATACAGGATTGAATGTAATGACTGTGATGCGACTTACACTGGTCAAACCAAAAGACAACTTTTAACACGTATTAAAGAACATAGCAATAACATTAAAAATCTCAGCAATCATAATGTAATTAGCAAACACCGTACCCAACACGGACATGATTTTAATTGGAATGAACCTAGAATCCTACATTGTGAAAAACATTTAAGAAAAAGGGAAATAGCTGAAATGTTTTATATTAAAAAACATAATAGCAACATAAATTTACAAAAAGATAAGGATAATTTAAACCCGATATATAACTCATTAATACACAGCGTTTGATTGTTCGTGCAACGTTATATGGTTTTCTCATCTTTGTTTTTCGTCCTTTTTACAATGTCTTTTGATATCAGACTCTTGGTATGTTAAACAATAAATATACATTGCTTGCCCTTTAAACTTTAGTAACTACACATCTTTCATATTGACACCTCGAAAGGTACCATTTAAATTTGTTAAACTTTCTTTGTAATTTGCGCTTCGTTTTTAATCAAATTTTACACTTAGACACTTTTTATATTTTTTATTTCCATTATTTGTATGTGTTTGCAGTAATAACTTGAAAAGGGCCCGTACCCAAGGGCCGAAACGTCGTTTTATCAAACTTTTTGTACTGGCCAGTCAGGTCGAATTAGTAATAAACATTTATAATTTTATTTATCATTGGCGACTTCACTTTAATGATTTGATGTTTTTATGTAAATACATCATACTTTTTTAAATAAAATCGAGGAATGGCATAACGCGCGCTTGTGTTATTCTAGTCTTTTTCTAAAAAAGACATATTAAGTCGATTCTCGCAAGTATTGTTGCCTTTTTTCCGCGAAAATATTAATCAAAGTTTAAAGTATTATAACATATTATTTAAAACATATTATTATTTTATTTAATTTTATTTTGGACTAACTGTCAAACTGCTAACTGCTAACCCTTGCGACAACAGCTTCTCCATGCTACGAATATAACACACAACGCGAATGTCAAAAATTTTAATCAAGTTTAAAGTATTATAACATATTATTTAAAACATATTATTATTTTATTTAATTGTATTTTGGACTAACTGTCAAACTGCTAACTGCTAACCCTCGTGATAACAGCCTTTCAATGCTACGAATATAACACACAACGCGAATCGACAGAGAGCCAATCAGCATCGCGGAAAAGCGACAACAATGTCAATGACATGCCTTTTTTAGAAAGGGGATTCACAAAAAATAATTAATAATACTATAAAACTTGATACATTATTTTATAAGAAATAGAAATGAAACAAATTTATAAACAAAAACAAGTAAATTAATAATTTGAACTACAAATATAACACATTTATTTAACATTTTAAACAATTTCAGTTAAAATCAGATCGCAGCAACATAAAAATCAATAATCCTATAAAAACCTGCAATATTGTAACATCATTCTTTTGAAAAACATACTTAAGTATTGTCTCTAACTTACAAATATTAAGCCCGCTCCGAAGACTACAAAATCATTGTAACCTGAGAACAAGGAGAATGAAAATAATAATAATAATTATGTGCGTGCATGCAAAAGTAGAATTATAACGAATGTATCCTGCAATTCAAGATGCTTTAATTTTAAACATTTTGTTTTTGTTTTGTTGCCGAAAATTTTTCAATATTAAAGGGACTTATTTTCGTAAAAGTTTGTATACCTAATAGTTTTTTAGAATCACATGGAATGCTAAAAAATGGTTCAGTAAGTAAAATTCGTTTAACATTTATGTATGGAACATCATTACTATCCAAAATTATTTCTAAAATAAAACCTAAAGAATTATCGTTTAACAACAGTTCTTTTTTTTGTAAAAATTGTAAAACAATTGAATTCTAAATGAGATATATCATTACTGTCTTGAACTGTTTTTTTTAAATATATAATAGCATATGTAACTTTAAATAACATTTTTGGCTGGAAGTCGGTTTAATTCGAAAATTCGATTAGAATATTCCTCTAATGGTTTGCCACAATTTTTTATTTGCTTATTAGTTTTTTGCATATTTAATTTTTAAATTTAAAACAACTAAAAGCAATTAAACACCCAAGAGTTTTAACGTCATTTGCAAAATGTTCTAAATTATGAACATTATGTGAAAGATAATCGAGTCCAAAAGCATTTTTGGTAAATATGCATAATAACGGACCTAGCCCCAATCACCTTGACCTTGACATATGTTGTCAAGGTCATAGGTCTGAGTAACCTCCAACAAATTTTAGCCGTCGTTTAATAAAAAGTTATTAACAAAAAAAAGTTTACTAAATAAATCCAATATTTGTGACACCTTATACATTGAATATATTGTACTGTGAATGTACTGCCGGGCGGGGGTGTAGGGGGAGGGGCGGAGCCCCTCCCCCGCTCACGCGTTTACTTTACTACATATAATAATACGATGCCCTTCAAGATAAATCATAACAAGACATATCATAACAAATCCCTCTCAGTTGATTTGCGTCATTCTTGGTGGCTAGATAGAAATTAAACGGAAAATGTTGCTTTACGAATTTATAAATCTAACCTGTAATAAACAGCGTTTCGATGCTTTCTTCGATATAATGAGCAAAGCATATCCATTGTAATGACATTATAATAACATTATAATAAATACTTATACCTATATAGAAAAGTTGCAAAGAAAATATAAAAGATCAGAAACGTATGTGTGCACACACACACACACACACACACACACACACACACACACACACACACACACACACACACACACACACACACACACACACACACACACACACACACACACACACACACACACACACACACACACACACACACACACACACACACACACACACACACACACACACACACACCCGGGGGGGTGCAAGGGGGCCTTCGCCCCCCCCCTCCCGCACCCTCCCCGCCGGTAGGCAGGGTGGACCTCGCTTTACAACTTACAGTTACAGCATGTGTCCATTGTGATTGAACTTTCGCAATGCGTCCCCTACTGGCGGGAAGGGTGCGGGAGGGGGGGCCAAAGGCCCCCCTTGCACTCCCCCCGTGTGTGTGTGTGTGTGTGTGTGTGTGTGTATGTGTATGTGTGCGTGTGTGCACATACGTTTCTGATATTTTATATTTTCTTTGCAACTTCTTTTGTTAATAACTTTTTATTAAACAACAAGCGACGGCTAAAATTTGTTGGAGGTTACTCAGGCCTATGACCTTGACAACATATGTCAAGGTCAAGGTGATTGGGGCTGGGTCCGTTATTATGCATATTTATCGCATTTTTATATTGTGAAATAAATCAGATTATCAAAGAATGTGCGAAATCGTTAAGAACTAACCATCGTTCTGGATCTGCGAATATACGAATAGCTATACTTAATAAAAGAATGTTTATAATAATCTTGAGACAAAAATGACTTTAAGAAAACTAAACCTAAATAAAGCCAAAAAAAGGCTTCCGTAGCTTTCCAACTTTCAACATATAATAAACTTCTAGGCATTTTCGTAAATTCTTTAATTACAAATTTTCTTATATCAAATAGGTTGCCAATGGAATCAATTGCAGTATTAGATAAACTTATATCTTTCCTACCCCTAACATAAAATTGGAATAAACGTCTCGAACCTAAACAAACAAAGTGCATGTATAGTCGAGAAGAATTTGTGAAATCATATCTATAGGAAAATTTTCTAGAATTAAATCACTTATATGATGCTTCTTTTGACTGCAAGTACGAAATGATTCGCTCGTTCTTAATGTAGAATTAATTTCCAGAAACACAACTCGATTACATACAAAATCATCTTCTTGTGAGCATTTCGAACATGAAAAATAACCCGTGTGACTTTTCGTACAAGTATAATTAATGATTTTGCAGGAACATCGCATAATATTGCATTTAATAAGACTTTACAATGGAAATTTTCATTATCCGGTAATATATACCTTCTCGAAAAACAATTTGTGCTTCAAAAACAAAAGGATGAAGAAAATCATTCACATTATTCGGTTTTGACATTCCGTGAAACATACAAACTGCAAAAGGTTCGGTATAAAGATCGTTAATTTTAATTGATGCAAGAATAGGCCAAAATTGGCTACCTGAGCTTTCATTCAATGGTAAACACAATCGATATTTATATTTATTTTTACTTCATAAGGAATTGTTCTACAATATTTTGATATAGAGCGTTTTATTCTCGAAGCCAAAATGAATGTACATATCTCCTATCACTAAGAGAAAATATATTTTGAAAATATTACGTAGTGTTTTTATTAAAGTTCTACACGTTTTAAGTAAATCATCATGGTTATGTTTTCGCAGAATTAAAAGAAGTTTATTTACAGTACTTTGAGAAATACAACATTCTGAAATTAAGATTTGCAAATCTTCTAGTAAACTAAAATTTTGTTCATCTTGTACTGACAATGAGATTTTATTATTAAAATTTATTGATTCTATTTGATTTCGAGAAAAATCGGATAATGAAGAATTATCTTGATTTGATGAAATTGGGATGTCGAAACTGTTAAATGTTGAAAAATTATCCATTGATAGAATTGGGATTATTGGATGAATCGAAAGTGCGCTATAACTGAGAAGTATATTAGAATTCGTTTAATTTGACAATGCTGTAACCTCTGAATTAGAGTCATTACAGATCATATCTACATTACAATTAGTTTTAAACTGTATTTTGAAAACATTTGATGTAGTTGCGGCTTATCTAATTGAGAAATATAAAATGAAATTAATCGGTTTTTACGCCTTTTTAATAAATGGTGGTATGTTTTCGGGATGTTGATAACTGAATATTAATTATTAAAATTAGAACAAATTTCAAAAAATAAATTTTAATAGCTAGTAAGATGATAACAAAGTATTAGGAAAAATTATCTAAGTATTAGTATTTAAAAAGTAAAAACTTTAGAAAGTAAGAACTAATACAAGAATATATGTATATAAACTGACAAATATATAAACAAAATATGAGGATGTTTTGAGAAAAATGCCTGATAAATTAAATATCTTTTAATACTAACTATAGAATGAGAATTAAAATCATATTCAAATAAGGAATTAAATAAAACAAGTAATAATTTTATCTTATAAGTAACCAATTAATTTTTTAAACATAAATGTGAACAGATAACTGTGCAATAAGTGTATTAACAATTCAATGAAATAAAATATAAATGTATATACAAATTAACTTAAAGTAAGCAATTTTAAACAGTTAATACATTTGACGATGAGAGTTACTATAACATTATAAATACAAAACCAAATAAAAATGTTCAAATACTAAATGCTTTGATAAAACTTTATAAATGATGAATAAAAAATATTATTTGTACTGATTGAATCTAATAATAATAATATAATTAAAAAAGTATACACACAAATATTGATAGTTAGTAATTAAAAAAAGAATAATATATGCAAATTAAATAATTTGAAATAAATAAGTGAACTGACAGTGTAGTGCAGAATATTATTAATTAGATGCAACAAATAAAAATAAATTAATATATATTAGCAAATGCAAATAAACCGACAATGTGTAATTAGTAATTAAGAAATTGTTAAAAAGTAAATACATTTAAAATCTATGTTATTTTTTGAACATATATGATTATGCAAGAAACTCTATAAAATAAAATATATAAAAATCATTAGAGGTGATAAAAAGAAAAACTTAAAACATATATTACTGTGCTATTCAATTAAATAATTGAATGAGTGATAACGTTAATTGGAAATATTTATTTTATATAAATAAAATTTGCGAAAAATTTTTTAGATTTTCTATCTATAATCCAATATAAAATGCTGTAATATATTGTGATATTTTCAAATAATATAAATAATATTTATACTTTCCGACATCCTGAGATTGTGAAGATCCAAAATCCACACAGTATTTCACACTTTATTGCAATCCACAATAATTATGCGTTTAACATGTTGAACGAACAATGGACGAGAGAGAACAACTCTGAATCGCTTGAGGCTCGAGCTCGAGACAATAGTGACGATCTGACGATCAATGTAGCGATTGATCGTCACTTGTCCTTAAGGTATTTGTCGACGCAAAACAATCTCGCGACGTTAAAGCACATGCGTATTGGAATTTCTATGCTACGCGCGTATTTCTTAAACAGGGAGAAGATAGAAAAAAGCCGCGCAAAAAATCACGGAATTTGGCAGCTTCGCGCCAAAACATGTAAATAAAGGGACACAAGTTTCACCAATATGAAAGAAAATAAATATATTACAGAGAGTATTGATATACAGGGTGGAGAAAGAAACAGTTGTTTGTAAGAAAAAATAATGTTCTAACATACATTACGTAATTTGCAACTAGCAGCAAACTAATAAGATCAGTAAATAGATCTTTTTAAACCCTACAACTTTTATCTGAAACAGTTTTCTAGAAAACTTATATATTTTCCGAATTATTTAGGGGTTCCGATCTTTTTTCCCCACTGTATGTGCAGAATGTAGAAAAACTAAATGCTATAAATTTATGTGATAAAAATGAGAGCAATACAAGCATTTTATAGGAACCATAGGTCCCGGAGCACCACATAAACATTGGTCTTATATTGGATCTATGTTGATTGCCCAACGTTTATTATGTCGACCCGATGTTCCAAAATAATAATAAACTGATGTTGGCGGCGTCACGCCAACCGATGGCCAATGGTTGGTGAAATGTTGAATTTTGTATTTATCCATTATATCAACAATTGTAAAATGATCCAATCGCACAAAAACATTGGCCCAATATTGGGCATATGTCAACTGTCTAAATTCTTGATATTGGCCCAACATTCCCAAATGATGGACCAACATTATCTGCATTATAATAAATATATAATTTTTAGCTAAGATTAATTTCAATAATCACAGATTCCAAATATAAAATGGATATCAATAAATTTTTACTTACAGCTATTACAATTACATACATATAAATCATATAAATTTTAATTCACAAAAATTCCTATTATATAAATAACATGTATCATGTATGTAATTACTATACAACAGCTAGAAATAAAAATATATTGGCATCCATTTTATTTTTATGATTTCTGGTTATTAAAATAATATCATTTAAACTTATTGATTAGAAATTGTGGATGTAATTGAAACCTCTATAATGGAAAGATTACAAGCAACGAATTAAAGTAAATCAATTTCTGTAATAGAATTATGAAATGTCTAAAATTTGGATATATTAGGTTGTCTTAATTATATAATATATGCAATAAAATAAACAATTACACAATTAAATATTTTAATTCTAAGACTGAACAATACATAAAATTCAAAATACATCTGAATTGATCTGAACAAAATAAAGTATAATATAATTGTAATATAATTTGCTATAAAATATTATTCGTTATATTTAAATCAGTCTTTACTTTTCAAAACGTTATAATATAAACAATTTAAATTCTAAGTTTAGTAGGAACTTTTATAACTGCATAGTTATAAATTATCTTAAAAACTAATAATATCACTCATAAATGCAATTAATGTATTACTGACTAGCAATATTAATATTCCTAACAGTAAATAATAATGTCACAATAAAGTAAACGTACTACATTGTACAAAATAATAGATAGCAGCAAAATATATCACCATTTTTCAAAGCTAGAGCAAAGTAAAAAATTAAAATTAATATCTTGAGAGTAACTTAATATAAAGTAATTTAAAGTAAAAAAAATTGTGCAAATGGAAATTTGCACATTGCTTCCTCACATTGCCATAATTGAAAAACCATCTTAATGAGCAAAATGAAATGGTGAAGAAACAATGTGCAAGTTAAGCTTCCTCTTTGAGGATGCCATAATTGAAGAACCATCTTAATTAACGAAATAAAATAGTGAAAAAGCAATGTGCAAATTTCCATTTGCACAATTTTTTCCAATACTAGCAAACCCTATTGTATAATTACAAAATATTTTCTTAAAAAAATTTTTTTAAAGGTTTCTATGCTAATGTGTTCTGAATGTATAATTCGTCAATTTACAATTAAAAGAAATTCACCAATTCTCAATAAATTTAATATTAATCATGTTTTAATGATATTTTATTAGAACTTTCAAAAAATTAAAAATTTTAATTTTAAAATACACTCGTCAACAAAATTAACGCATATGTATTTTAAGTCAAAATTTCGCATAATTTCAAATAAGCATAACTCCGCTAAAAATGATTGGATTTGAAAATTTTTTTTTTTCACTGTCAAGCTTGAAGTCTCTACTTTAAAAACCATTCGTCAGATTTTTAATTTATCCTCCTCCCCCGTACGCCACTGCTTCAAAAGTAAGGACGTGTTTTGTCTAAAAAAAATTGCGTACTTCGACGCACTCCACGGGGTGAAATAAATTTTTTTCCCAAATCTTATTATAACTATCGTAAAATGTGGACTTTTTAGTACAAATTTAAAAAAAAAGCAAAGTTTGTACGATTTTTTCTCGCGGAGTTATTACATATGAAAGTTACCCATACATTTTTTCCATTTAAGGACTCCAAACCCTCTCTGCTGTGTGTGTGTGTATGTGTGCGTGCGTATGGTTAGGAGAGGGAAATGTAGGAATGTTCTCATTCAAAATTGTGTGTTCCCGCCTCGTCTTCAGATTACTTCTTCTATACGTTCACGCATATTAATGCATGCTCTAATTGTTGTTTAAGGAATTTGAGCCCAAATTTACACGCTAGCACGCACGCGTGGTACACACACACACATACACACACACATACACACACACACTATGCGCCAAATCCAACCAGCAACCTCGTGGTGCGTGTCGGGTAATACTAATGCTGGCGGTAAATGGAAAAAATGTATAGGTAACTTTCATATGTAATAACTCCGCGAAAAAAAATCGTACGAACTTTGCTTTTTTTTTTAATTTGTAGTAAAAAGTCCACATTTTACGATAGTTATGATAAGATTTGCGAAAAAAATTTATTTCACCCCGTGGAGTGCGTCAAACTACGCAATTTTTTTTAGACAAAACACGTCCTTACTTTTGAAGCAGTGGCGTACGGGGGAGGAGGATAAATTAAAAATCTGACGAATGGTTTTTAAAGTAGAGACTTCAAGCTTGACAGTGAAAAAAAAAATTTTCAAATCCGATCATTTTTAGCGGAGTTATGCTTATTTGAAATTATGCGAAATTTTGATTTAAAATACATATGCGTTAATGTTGTTGACGAGTGTAATGAAAAATTTTATAAAAAATAAACCATTTTAAAGATTCCATTTAAAGATTCTCTCCAAATTAAATGTCAATCATTCTTTAATGATATTTTCAAAAGTTCGATAAGTTCGATATTTCAAAATTTATGAAAGTTAAAGCATGTACAATTTTTTGAAATTGATAATTTTATAAAAAAAAACACTTTTACTGATCCTCGTCAAATTAAATAGCAAACATCCTTTAATGATACTCTATTTATGTAAAAAAATTTATGTAAAAATATTTGTCTGATATCTCAAACTTCACGGAAGAACCACATAAATTTTCAAAGAAATTTTATAAAAACTTTATAAAATATGAACGCTTTCACCGATCATTGTTAAATTCAATACCAAATATCCTTTAATGGTACTTTATTCGTGTAAAAAAAAATTAGTTCAATATTTCAAAATTTGCGAACAATAAAAATGCACATTTCTTAAAAATTCAAAATTTTATAAAAAATGAACCCTTTCACCGATTCTCATCAAGTTCAATACCAACCATCCTTTAATGATAGTTTATTTATATAAAAAAAATTTATCCCGATATCTTAAAATTTACGGAAGTTAGAGCAACTACAGACATTTCTCAAAAAATTCAAAATTTTATAAAAAATGAAACACTGTATGAATTTTTATAAAAACGACAGTAAATAAAAGTGTTGTTCTACTTTATTTGTATGCCAAATTGGAGCGCTGCAAGTCAAACAGTTTTTGAGATATTTAAATTAAAAAAAACATGGGTGGGCACATACATACATACACACATACATAGGGACATTTTTTAAAAATGTTATTTTCCGATGTTTTGGAACATTCTCAACACATTGGTACAGAAATCTGAAAAAAAAAATTTTTTTACGGAAACAAAGCTTTTATGAGGAAGCAAAAAGTGTTATCTTTACTAAATTATCTAGAATAATATTCAGATAATTTGGTTTAGAGTCATAGCACATAAAAATATTTAAGTAGTAGAATTTGGACAGTAAGCGATAAAAACTTATAAATAAAAATATGAATATATTTTTATATCCCTTTTATAAATTGCATTTTTTTTGTAACTGTGTGTGTGTGTGTGTGTGTATGTGTGTTTACATAAGCGGTCTTAAAAATAATATTATCTGGAAGTTATCTAGATGAATCGCCATATAATTTTATCTTTTATCAAGATATATTTAAAATAAAATCATCTTCATCTTATCTAAAATGAATTTACATTATCTCATCTTTATCTAGCTAATTTTAAAATCATCTAAGCACAACACTGTTGCATACTATCTGACATTGTCTCTAAAAATCACGCGCTTTTTACACTTACTAAAACAACACAGGCGCGCGAAGCGCGCGCCATTTATACTTTTACATTATATAACACGAACACAAATAATGCGATCAATTACGCGGTATTTTATTCCCTCGTTATTTTATACAACGATGCGATGCAACTGCGAACTTCGACTTAATTCGAGAAAGTCTCGAACCACGCTTTACACTCATATTAGAAAATAAAAAACTCTATAGAATTTCAATATAAAAGTTATTCAACTTTATATTCACATTTTTTGCATAAAAAATTATTCAAAAAATTATTTACAATTCTATAATATATAATATAAATAATGCGTTTTATTTTAATTGGATTTTTAAACCTCAAAAAAAATATTATTAAAAGATTATTATTTATATAATAATTTAAATAATTATACTTTACTTAATAATTAATTATACTGTAATTAACTATTGTTTTTAATATTATTATTACAAATAAGTTATTACAAATAAATAAATTAATTAATTAAAAATTAATTATTAATTATAAAATTAAAATTGAAAATTATTTATTTATGTAATTAAAAATTAAATATAACTTTAAATAATAACGACATTATGTTAAGAGCGTGATTTTGGAACACAGCTGAAGGGCTGCGTTCAGATAGCTTACCCGAGTAACTCCAAGTGTATTCCCTCTCTTTCTATATCACTTTTCTCTCAATAATGTAGAAAGAAAGGGAATGCACTCTGAGTTACTCGGGTAAGCTATCTGAACGCACCTAAGAGAGAGCACATAAAAAATGTTCACGTAAAAAATGACCCTGTGCTTTTTGCATCTCTTTTACGCTATTTACGTTCGAGTATGTTCTCGCTCGAACGAGAGAGAGAGAGAGAGAGAGAGAGAGAGAGAGATAGTGCAATAGGTTTCAGAAGAACAAACCACTTAGAAACAAAATTGAAAATGATTGGTTCTTATTTTTACAACCAACCAATCAACATAGAGTGTTGATAAGACGACAACTTAGCAATTGTTTTTCTGAACGCGGCCAGTGCCTACAGTGGTGCCATTTTTGATACACTGCTCGTTGCCAGCGTGTATCAAGTAGTATATAATAATTCGCGCGGGAACGAGATATTGTATAAGAAGGTATAAGAACGAATACATTTATTTAATAGAAGCAAATTCTTTGGAACAATTACATTATATGAAACAATTAAATTTTTAGCTTACAATTTTTAAAAAATTAATTTTAATTAATACCCATCACAAACACAAAATTATAACTGCTATATAACACGTACGTATACACTAACGTGCATGTAACATGTAACATTGTAGTTATGTATATTGTAATTATATCCCAGATAGCACAGAAAGATTATTTTCGGCATCCTACAATATCGATGAGTTACTGTGCTATCTGGGATATAATTACAATATAACTACAATTTAACATATGTTATATTACAAAATGTTACAATTAACTAATTACAACTAACGTGTATGTTACATGTTACATGCACGTTATATAGCATTATATACTTGTTATATAGCAGTTATAATTTGTGTTTGCTTGGTATTAATTAATAAACAATAACATTTTGATATTCTTGTTCTCTTTATTCTTGTTTACTTTTCTTGAGACACTAAAAAAATATTCTAATAAATAAATATATATATATATTCAGGGTGTCTGATTAACTGATCAATGCTTAATGGTAGATTCCTGGGATCATTTGGAGACGATTTTTCATTAAAGTAAACTCTATTTGAAATTAATTAAAGAATGTGATTTTGTTAATATTTTATTTCAACAAGGCTTAGTTTGCGAAAAACCCTTTATTTTTAATCATTTATAACTCGAAAATTATTCGTGCCTCGACATTTTCGCTGATGAAAAATCGTCTCCAAATCCAAGAAATTTACC
>NW_028141159.1:24528852-24530071 GCF_030444845.1 Prenolepis imparis
CAAATTACGAAACAAAATATCAGTTAAAATGCTCGAGGCAATTTTAAATGTTCATTGCACCCTCGGTATCAAATGCTCTGAATTCAAATCGACAGTAGGTGTGCTAAAACGATTTAACTCCGAAACAATATACGCCATGATAAATGACGACAATCTTAGAATACTGGATATTTTACCCAGTGAATAAAAAAGCATCGTAAGTAATTAATATATGTTGTATAGTTATTAATATATTAATATTAATATATTATTTGTACGTCTTAATATTATATATTAATTAAATACTATATTAACAATACATTTCTTTTAATGTATATAAGCAAAAAACTCTTAAATATTGAATAGCAGGAGTGACAAAAATTCCCGAAAGTTATAAAAAAATTACCCTAAAAGATACCCCCAAATATTTTTTCCTCTGTTTATCCCCTAATGGAACTTTTAAAAAATCCTAAATCTAGGGGGAATTCTCTGATGAATCTTCTGGCAACACTGCGTCCAACTCGCGAAGCCAATTGCCCGCAGGATCCGCCTCCATCAGTTGACTTATCAGATTATTTTTGATCCGGCCGTATTTAACCCGAAGGTCTTCAGCTTTTCCTTGAGCACTTGCACCGTGAAGTTGGAGGGATTCTTCGTAGGACTCATTTCACTTTCTTTGTCAATTTACATAGAACGCCAAATCCGCATCCAACTCTGTTACAATCAGCGTTACCGCACTCAGCGTTCTTATATTCACAATTAGCATTATCGCATTCACAATCAGTGTCATTGCACTGCGTCAACTCAGTACAATCCCGACTGAGCCCCCAAAAATTGGTAGAAATGCTAAAGAGTTAAAGAGTCTCGCGTGTGCAAAAGGTCATATTTGTAACATTTTCCGTAACCGAATTGTCTCGTAACCAAGAGAGCTTAGAATCGACCGAGAGAGAGCTCGCGCAGAGTCGGAGGTTCTTCGACACCGAGGGTGGCAAATATATTTCGCACGTGTATTCACTGGGGGGCATATACTTTCTAAAACATTTTCTTATATACTTCGTCTTCTTAATTCTCTATCTCGCTTGCTGTCGCTGTCGAGACTGGATAGAAACCGCGTGAAAAAATTCCGTATTTTTCGCCCCTCGCCCTGAACTTTTCATTACTCAAAGATGAAAGGAGACTCGCGAAATTCATAAAAAAAGTTATTTGTCTGAGTACTCTGCGTTGATACCACTGCTTGCTT
>NW_028141159.1:24530171-24554676 GCF_030444845.1 Prenolepis imparis
ATTCACGGTTTAAGCGCCGAACAGCTGCAATTTGTGCCAAAAGCATTTTTATTGCGATACGAAAATCACATCCACTACGTGTGGGACAAGCTTCCGGAACACATAAAGGCGGATCCAGAGATTCAGACCTGTCGCCGCTGTTTCAAACATTATAATCGATCGTGGCAGCAAACGCACATCGACGGTCCAGCGCCGATGATAAAGGATTGCAGCGAATGTCAACGAAAATAGGTAGTGATCTCTTTAATCGCGCGATAAACGCACTTCCGATCGAATTCCATATCCCCGGCTATCAGTTTTGCGGTCCGGGGACTCATTGGAAAAGCGATTGGCTAGAGGTGATAATCGAGGCAATCAAATAATATTACCCATTGAAACATGGAAATCTCTAATGCGGAAACGAGCAGACATTGAGCAGCTAACTGAAACTCCACTATGGATTAGTGATCTGATACTCGAAGCGATTAACATGTATACTTCAAAAATTATAAAAATTACATTATCTGATAATTCTTTGTACATGAAACCATCAACGTTACTACATTTATTCGATTTCGACAAATGTATTGATCATATGTATTCCTGGCTGTGTGAGAATACTCATAGTGTTAATGAAAAATTTAAGCAATTTGTAAATGTATTACAACGCAATAATATCCGCGATGTGAGCAATGCCGCAAAGGCGATACGTGATAGTAATATGTTTAATAGCGAATCACTTATAGATTGTGAATTGATAACTTGTGCTATAAATGAAATTATTTATAATGCTTGCAACAAATAAATTATTTTACTGTTAAACTGTGTTTAATTATTTCTTTCCCGCCCCTGTTCTATATGTATATGAATAGTATGATGTGCACATGCATTATCAGCAAAACTCTTCAAAAAATGATGAGCTAGATGATACTCCAGTTAGAACAGAGAGATGAAGAGAGATGTAGAATTAAAATCAAGAGGGGAGCAACATTATAATATATGTGTCGTGTCATAGAGTAGCAGACTTATACTCGCATGCTCGTGCTGTGCGGTTGCATGAAACTGTATGATATACTCTAATTGAAGGGAAAACGTGTTGCAAACGTGTAGATGCTCCCTAAATCAGATTTTATCGTGCAGTGTGTCCTATTTGCACATATTAAACTGTTAAAAATTAAAACACTTAAAGTGTGAATTCTGCAAGTGCTGTGAAGATGGCAACTCTGATGAAATATATTGCATCACTGGAAAAAGATGTGTTAGAAATTGCTGCTGTGATGGAAAGAAAAAATTTAGCAGTGCGTCCGACTGAAAGTGGTAAAGTGAGTTATCTGTTCTGGGAGTTAGATTGTGATGAATGTATCGACTTGTTAGAAGGACAATGCTCACAAGAACTTTTGACATTTGTAGACCTGACAATAAACTCGAAAAACTTTTTAATTAAAAATTTGCAATCACGGACAGCTCGAATCGCGCGACTTGAAAGAGAAAGAAAATTTCTATGCAAATGTTACTTAAGCATAGATACCAGTGTTCCTGCGCTCCGGTGAATTCAATCGTCCAGATGATACATGGACGAGAAATAGGTTTGAGAAAACGTCATACAGCTACTCTACAAATTCAAATATCTAATAATTTCCTAAAACCCACATAACCCTAAGTTCCGTCTCCGCGGAACCAGGATATCTCCTTGGAGATTTCCCCTGTGATATAAAAAAAAAAATTTTAAAAAAAATTAAAAAAAAGATATCGCAATTTCCTTGTGAGCATGGCGACTTCTTTGAGAAGGAATAAATGTAGTAAGTATCTCTTTAAATTTATAATAAATAAAAAATTTTAAAGATTATTAATATTTTTTGTGTTATACAGGAGTCCCGCCCAGCCGTCGCCTCCGCTTGCTGCTTCAAACATCATCACCTCATCATCACCATCACCATCGCTCAACACCGCCCCACATACCCCTATACATTTTATATTTTTATATTATTATTGTATTATTATATTTCATATTTTAAATTTTATATACTTTTTTACATTTTATATTAATTTATATTTTATATTTTATATATTTTATATTTTAAATTCACACACACACAAAATTGTATCATTGCACACACACACCTATTTTATAAATAAACATTTTAAATATTAAATAAATGTATTTATTTTAGAATAAGTCCTCTCTCCCCTTCCTCCTATTAAAAATATTAATTTAAAAAAAATATTATAAAAAAAAGAAATATTTAAAAAATTCTCTCTTACGAACGCCTCTCTCTTTGCGTTCTCCTTCGCTGCATCAGCTCTCGCGCTCTCCTTCGCGTCATCTCGCTACCTCTCATCATCTCGCGCTATCTCTCTCGCTCTTGCGTCATCTCTCTCGCGTGCGCCTCGCGCTCTCCTTCGCGTCATCTCGCTACCTAGCCATCTCGCACTATCTCTCTCGCTCTTGCATATACGCCTCGCTTGCGTTATCTCTCTCACGTGTGCCTCGCGCTCTCCTTCGCGTTCCTCTCTCCCCGCGGACCCCTCATCCAAAAAAAACTTCATGCGGTCTTTCGCGGATTCCTCTCTCCCCGCGGATCCCTCGCGGACCCTAAAATCGCGGACGCTCCCCCTCCCCGCGGACCCCTCGCGGAACCGGTACCAAAATCGCGGACGCTTCCCCCTCCCCGCGGACCTCTCGCGGACCCGGCACCAAAATCGCGGACGCTCCCCCTCCCCGCGGACCCCTCGCGGACCCGGCACCAAAATCGCGGACGCTCCCCCTCCCCGCGGACCCCTCGCGGTACATCGCGGACGCTTCCCGCGTGACGTCATTCCCCCTCCCCGCGTGACGTCATTCCCCCTCCCCGCGTGACGTCATTCTCCCTCCCCGCGTGACGTCATTCCCCCGCGCGATGGGTTCCCCTCGCCCATCACCCCCCCCCCCATCCTCCTCATTGCCCCTGAGTTAGAACCGGCCTTATATCACTACTGAGAGCGTTCCATATATCGCAGTTCGGATTTCCGTATACTGTCGCCCCCCCCTCTCTCTCCCTCTCTCTCTCCCTCTCTCTCCCCCTCTCTCCCCCTCTCTCATCCTCTCTCTCTCTCTCTCTCTCTCCCTCTCTCTCTCCCTCTCTCTCTCTCCCTCTCTCTCTCTCTCCCTCTCTCTCTCTCTCTCTCTCTCTCTCTCTCTCTCTCTCTCTCTCTCTCTCTCTCTCTCTCTCTCTCTCTCTCTCTCTCTCTCTCTCTCTCTCTCTCCCTCTCTCTCTCCCTCTCTCTCTCCCTCTCTCTCTCTCTCTCTCTCTCTCTCTCTCTCTCTCTCTCTCTCTCTCTCTCTCTCTCTCCCTCTCTCTCTCCCTCTCTCTCTCCCTCTCTCTCTCTCTCCCTCTCTCTCTCTCTCTCCCCCCCCCTCTCTCTCTCTCTCTCTCTCTCTCTCTCTCTCTCTCTCTCTCTCTCTCTCTTCCTATTTCGTTTGAGAGAGAGAGCGTGCGACTTCGCGTTTCTACTAGTTTGGCCCACATAAGACTGTCGCAATTATTACAGTTTATCTTATATATACTAAGTTTATGCAATTTGCATTTTCCAGAGGATCTTTATGGACTTTTAATATTACGCATTTTATTGAGATCATTATGTGCAATTCTAGTATTAATCTTCTTTGTGATGGTTTTGAATTGCTCCGATATAATAGGAACATACGGTTTAATAAAGAAGAAATCTCGCTCATCATTCTGTTTACAAATGTTGTTCTTTCTATTGTAGGTGTATAATTCTTATTTTCAATATGTATATATTAGGGTGGTCGTTAAATGGAAGATCATGTTGGATGGTCATAAATCAGCTCCAAATGTAGAAAAAATGATTCTCTAATTTTTTCAGATTTTTATTTTCAGCCCTGAGTCTCCCTGTTTGCACGTGAAATACCTAAAACAAAAGCCCAATGTATCATCAGGACTACCAATACAAGAAAATAAGCTGCATTAAAAAAGAATACAAAAAAAAAATTATATCTTCAACAAAAAAAAAAATCAATGGAAAATAATAAATTAATCGATATATTGATTACTCCGTAAAATAATAATTTAAATTTTTTCACTCGATTTGTGTGTAGTATAACACCTCTCTCTGAGAAATACCTCATATACGATGTTTTACTATTTTCACGGCAATGAAACGTATTTCATAAAATGTATTTTAGACTAGAACTAACTTAAATAAATATTTTTTAAATGAAAAAGAAAATTATTGCCAACAGGGAGACTCAGGGCTCAAAATAAAAATCTGAAAAAATTAGAGATTTTTTTTTTTTCACATTTAAAGCCGATTTACGACTATCCAACATTAAAATTCTGAAAAAACCCATATAAGGACCACCCTAGTATATATGTATCGCGCGATTATTATTGCCGATAGCGACTTAGCGTTTCACCTTTGATTGTCTTGTATTCGGTTATTTTGTATATTCGTTTATTTCGTGTTTATACGTGACGACAGAGATTCGATCGAAAACAATAGACGCGAGCGTTCGTGTAGAAAATCAGAGGACGGATTACTTGTCGCTTAGCGATTGGCTCGACATTGCAAGGAAGGGATAAATTTTAGGGAACAGTATAAATATCGACGATTTTGGATCGAGACACACTCTTATAGACACTCTCTTTTACGAGGAATAAGATCTCTCTCGTCACGGCGATAAGAAGAACCGAAGAATAGCACAGCGAGAATTAAAGCATTATAGACAAGGATTGAGACCGAGCGACAGGAGCATAACGGTATTCTCGACATAATTACTTTCGCAATAAATAAACATACTCTCTTATTATTTGACGTTAAGCTGCTCACTCAATTATTTTGTGTCTCGTCCTCTACACGGCGTATCCGTATACATTTATATTCCCTGACAAAAGAAAACAACGAGATATCCTACTACACTATTTAAATAATCGTTAAATCGTTGTTTATTTTATAAATTCTTTAAACTTTTATAAACTTTATATAAATTTTATCTTTTTAATATAAATAAAAAACAAAAAATTACATAAATATATTTACATGCAAAATTACAAAAAAAATGTGTGTGTGTTTATTGTTTATAAAAAACATTTACTTAATGACTTCTTTCATAACATTTTGAATGTGTTATACATACATATTATTGATTTCTCGATTAATATTTAGTTAGCAACAAAAATGCATTTGAAATAAAAAACCATTTAAATGTAAGTATAAAATAGTTTTTGAAAACATGTCTGTTAAATGCAAAATACAAAATAGACATTTTACATTTTATTTCTATTTTAAATACATCTATTTCAAATAATGCATATCCCTGGTTATAGGATCGATTCTAACTCACAATCAAATCTAAGAGGGGCGCGGAAGCGGAAAAGTTGGAATAGGAGAATGACGTACGCAAAGGAGGAGGGAGGGCAATCCACGTGCGTCTATTCATGACGCGCTCGTGTGTGTGTGTGTGTTTAGAAATTCAGCAATGTCTTTTATCAATTTAGCTTGCTTTGGAATTCCGTTGCTCAAAGATTGTATTAGATGACTGCTAACGTTTTTTTTTTTACGTGAATTTACGTGAATTTTTGAGTGCGGTCGCGCCGGCGAACGACGATCGCGCGAGTTATATATAGAAACGGAATATTATTGCAATGTAAAATATTTTTGATCTCGAATATTATTAAGGCAAGACTGTTAAGCCAAGCCAAACGCCGATGTTTATAAGTGCTGGGATTTACTTGCCATTTACGGCGAGATTTCGAGACGCACGCTTCTTGCCCCCCACTCCTCGCTCGCGTCATAGCAACGCAGCGCCGGCCGCTCGTAACTAAGGAGCGCGGCACAGGCGCGAGCGAGGAGTGGGGGACAAGAGGCGTGCGTCTCGAAATCTCGCCGTAAATGGCAAGTAAATTCCAGCACTATATAAGTGATAAGTCAATTCACTTGATAGATAATAGAAGATTCGAAACAAGCTAATAGTTTAGTGAAAAAGTAAACACGACGATCGATTAATAAAGTAAGAGGATTGTAAAAGAAAAACTAATTAATAATTACATCAATAAGAGTCTCTACCGAACCAGCCGAGATTCTGTGACATGCCAGCAGCAGCAGAACCTCGACCCTTGTCGCTTCCTACAGAATCGGCTAGCAAGAGAGCCACGGCAAGCCATTGCATCGTGGACTTTTTGAACGAGTAGTCCAATAGCAACGCCAAGCTCAGCAGGTTATTAACTAATTGTAAAACCAGCCAGAGACGTGATCTGGGGATGCAACAAATGTTGGAATTACTATTTGGCCGAGCATAAATACTTAGATTGCCCGTAGCTATGCAAATGCATATATTGTTAGGGATGGCCGCAGAAATGTGATACTTTTCTATCCGGCCTGCCAGTACAAATGGCACAATTTAGGATCGTATCACCCGGATCGGGGCTATCTTGGACAAAAGCAGATCAAGTAGTTGTTTGGAATTTCTCCTGCTTCTCCTCTCCTATGTAAAGCAAGAATCAGAATACCTGAAACAAATCCCAAATGCAACTACATGTTGCAAACTGCATCCTTTTTCTTAAAAACAACTATGCCATTTTTTTACAACAATTCGTCTTATTATTCTATACATAAAAGTATTAAGATTATCGAAAATTAAATATTTTACGAGATATTTTGTATTTTATATCAAAATATATCAGATTATAAGATATAAAATATTTCGTAAATTGTTCAATTTTTGACTATTTTACCCTCATAATTTTTTATGCAAAATGTTACAAGGAATCTATTTATACAAAACACTTAGGGTAGTTCCATTTAAAAAAATCGAGTTGACTTTAAAATGACCTTAAAAAACGCAACTCAAGGTCAAACTGATGCTAATAAATAGATCTTTTTAAACCCTACAACTTTTATTTAAAACATTTTTTCATAAAATTTATATTTTCCGTTATTCAGGGGTTTCGACCATTTTTTCCTCACTTTGTATACACGTGATGTGTCCGAAAAGTAATGAGACTAATTTTTTTTTTTTTTAATGAAAGCACTTCTGTAATGTACCGATCATTCAAAAGACTCAAGCTCAATTGAGAAGGGTCCAACCGTATATCTGAGATCCCCCCTCAATTACTTTAACCCCCACTTTCCTTACGCAGCCCTTCTGACGAGCATAAAAAAATAATTTTCATTACTTTCCGGACACATCACGTATGGATATATCTTTTCGTTATTATTCTTTTTTGGTGTAGCATCACTGGAGCTTCCTTTTAACCGAATCTTTTGAAAATTACTGATCTCGCAAACTCGGTCTTTTCCTTTCCTTTTTTGAAAATTTTCGGGATTATTTGCGATATATGTATATAGGCGGTCGAAAATCGGAACCGTCGTTTTCGTGCGAGATAATTCGAGCCATTAGTCTAGTTTCCACCGAAGACTTCAATTCTGCTTCGGTGCGCATCAAATTTAATGTACTGTTTCCACTGAAAGTAAAGTAAAAGCAAGGAAGATTGATATTTCAGTAGCCAACTTAATTTTTGTTATTCATGATCTGCAAAACTTTCTTCTCTTTTAAAATATTAATTAATGTTACAGTTTCAATATATAAGACCAAATATCTTGTTTATTTTCCATTTTGCAAACTGAATGGTAATGAATGGTAACAATGTGACGAATAAAATTGAAAAGTTGGCACTATGTACTTTTAATCGTTTTCACCAACTAAATTTTGAATCAATTCGCTGCTACTCCGACTTATAGATCGTGGTAGTGAAATGAGCATAGTCACATTTCCATCGACTTAAATTTGATTCTACGCCGCACTAGGTGCGAATTAACGCTTCGATGGAAACTAGATTTTTTTTGTTATTATTGTCAAATTTCGAGTATTCAAACTGTGCGACATCGGTGGACTTTATCAAATTGTGCACTACTGCATTCGGCGCATGCAAAGCGTCACATTTTATAAACAAATGTTCTAAATTTGTAAAGAAGAATCCGAGTCAATAATTAAAGATGATAAAACAAGCTAATCGCTGCATATACTGTTTGAGCGCCAAGCACGCCGTATAATTTTGCCCGAGTAAATGTTCGTGTCGAGCGTGTTAACAAAAACATCATTTAAATGTTGCACATCGATTCGGCCTCCTCTCCCAACGACAATACGGTTGAGACAACCGTAAGTTCGCAATCGGATGCGACGGCTCCTGCAGCTGTCACTGCGCTGTACTATACGGCGAAGATAATATCCCAGCATCCCCCCTCCCCCTTTTCCATTGATCTGCTAGTGATTGCTCGCGGTTCACCAGAAGGTACCGTGGGTTCGTACCGTGGTCGTAAGAGCGTTACTCGATTAAGGGTCGGAAACGACGTTTATATCTGCAAGACTTGGGCAACTTTTAAAATTACGCCGCCTCAGAATGCTCATCGATTTTTGTTGTCGGAGGCATAAACGCAGGAACTACGCCGCAGTAATTCAACTCTCGCCGTCTGACAAATCATATCCTATCTTAACAACCGCGTCTATTTTGAAATCTCTAACTCAATATTCTCCATTGCGCATGGTATCACACATTAATTGGAGTCATGTGACTGATCTTATTCTAGCAGATCCGGAGCCTCTCAGCGCCGAATCCATTATAGGCACTGAGAGACTTGATAGGCGTCAATCTGTACAGATACGGCGAATTACTTCTCGATGGAATTCGTCGGAGTGATAGCGGCCAGCTCATTGTGTAAAATACTATTCTCGGATGAGTACCTTCCGGCTCTATGGCGGTTCTGAATTTATTGCTCAATCACGGTCCAACACTGCGCGAGCTCGTTATCTCTCGATCGCAAACTTCGACAACTTTGAGAAATCGAAGAGATTCCGAGACAGACGTTGTTCACCGGAGGAGCAGCAATGCGAAGAGCATTTTATCAACACGCATTTGCGTTGCTCGGACGGGAGATAGATAGTTTGACTTCCTTCTAAAAGGACGCTCAACATCAACATATGGTCCAAAGACAATGCCAAAATATACAAGCGTATCAACGTTTTAACCGTCACGTACGGTACTGCGTCCGCTCCGTTTTTAGCATTACGTACTACGACAGTTTATTAAGAATAAAGGCGATACATTTTTTTTGGCCGCTTAAATGTTACAGGATCTATGTCGACGACGTCCTCTTCGGAGTTGTTCCTTTTTCTCGTCAGATTTGCGATCAAATCTGCGCGTTGCTTAAGTTGTGATAAATTTAAATTAAGAAAATGGTCGAGTAATTCGGCAAATCTTCTCCAAGATATCGTTGTCGAAATCGCTGTGTAGTAAAATTTTGCAAACCGATGAACAACTAAAAATCCTCGGAATCAGCTGAAATTCGTCGCTGGATGTTTTCTAATTTCTTACAGTCTTTTCTCTCGTTCAGTCGAATACTAAGCGATCGATTCTTTTCACGGTGGTAAAATTATTTGATTTTTTAGGGTGGATAATCCTCGTCACCGTCGCGGCAAAGATTTTCTTGTAGCAACTCTGGCTGTTGAAGCTGGATTAAGACGAGATACTTCCACCCAATCTATTGACAAAGTGGGAATTCATTCAGTCGTCCTTGGCGGATCTCAATAATCTTCAGATAGCTCATTGGACACATCGCAGTACCGATACGTTGCAGTGCGAGCTCCACGGATTTTTCTAGATGCATTTACCCCACGACTTATGCTGCAGCAGTGTACATTAAACTCACATCTATTTTTTATAAATTACACAATGTTACTCGTCGGTAAGTCCAAGGCCGCACCGGTTAAATCTTTGAACATTCCTCAATTGGAATTAGCTGCTGCCGTTCTATTGACACAATTAATGAAATTTGTGCGTACATCTTTGTGTTTGACTACTGTTCCTTGTCATTGCTGGACGAACTTATTGTGCTTGCGTGGGTTGGCGAACATTCGTCGAGATGGAAACGTTCGTGTCGAATCGTGTATCAGAAATTCAGTCTCGACTTCCTGGCGACATGTAGTCACGAAGGATAATCTTACCGATTACGAAATCAGGGGCATCACGGAATGCCAACTTTTGTTTCATCATCTGTGATAGCACGGCCCCTTGTTGAGTCTCTCTGAATTTGATTGGTTCCCCGCAGATTAATGAGCTCTCTCCAAAATCTCTATTGAAGAAAACCCTCGCGTAGCTACGCATTTCACGCAACCGCTCGAGCAATGGGACTTCGCGTCGCGATATTCGTCCGAAATTCATACATCTTGCGATATGTAGATGTCAAATTCGGGGGAGCGTATTCACGATTTTGCGCTCGATGCGGACTACCGGAATTTGTCTACTCCGACAACAGCACCACGTTCGTCGGCACTGATCGCGAGCTGACCGCTGCCTTTCGAGCATCAATTCAAGATCCAAATCTCAATCACGCAGCGTCTCAAAAAGTCGCCTGGCATTTCATACTTCCTGCTGCTCCACATTTCAGCGGATTATGGGAAGTGGAGATACATAGCATCAAACATCATCTACATCGTGTGGTCGGATCACATCTTGATCTTTAAAGAGTTCACGCTTTTATGTAATATAGAGGTGTGTTTCAATTTGAGGTCTCGTGTCGCTAATTGATGCGATCGAGGATTATGAGCCGCTTATTTCCGGTTATTTTTTAATTGACTTCGCGCTCACTGCTATTTATGAGCCCTTTCTGTTAAATGTTAGTGAGAATCGCTTGTCGTGTTGTCCGAAACTGTAAAGCAATTAACCGAGCAGTTTTGTAAACTCTGGCAGAATGATTATATTAATACTCTTCAACGCGTAAAGTAGCGAGAAATTGTGCCTCAGTCTATCAAGATCGGACAATTAGTTCTAATCCAAAATTTGTTACGCCCACTAAGTAAATGGAATCTGGGTCGCGTAATTAAATGTCACGAGGGTCACGGTTTGGTACGCGTTATAATAATAAAAACCGCATCATTCGAATATCGGCGTTCGATAATCAAATTGTGCTTCCTATCGATCGATATAGAATAAGTCAAATCAACGAGTTAATTATATATTTTCGCAAACTTGTAAATAGATATAATTAACGCAGCGTTTGCCTCGAGACGTTTCTTGTTTCAATGTTCCTCATTTTTGATCGATTTATTCAAACGTTTCAAGATGAGCGATATGTTTAAAGTTTTCTAAAAATTTATATTAGTATCATTGTATATATGTTTCGGTCTTTCTTATGTATCTGCGGTGAATTTAAGTTTGATGGAATATTCGTGTTGGACCTTTTTCAAGCGAGCGATTGACGGAGATATAAATAGTCGTAAAGGCAATGTAAATAATTGATGTCAGTTATACAGGATGTCTCACAACTCCCCCTACAATATTTTATGAGCGTATTGTAGAGGTAAAATAGAGTCAAAAATTCTAATACAAAAATGTTAAGGTAAAATAATAATTTTGAAGGTATAAGCGATGAAAGTTTGCCAATGACATCGCGTAGAACTCGCGCGCTCAGATCCGTAATTAATTGTATATACACGCGTACCAATCTATCATCTGTTGATTTTTTAAAGTCAAAGTGGTATTGATTTTTATTGCACAGCTGATTTTATTTTTGTTTCTTATGTAGGGGAGACCGGGGCGAAGTCGTCACCTTTTTTTTGATGCCGGTTTTTAACAACAAAATTAATAATTCTAGTGAAATGTGGTGTACTGTTGTAAAGAGTGAATCCTTGGCTATAATATTTATCTGGGTATTTTTAATATACATCGCTTTGTTCAATCGATATAGAGTAAAAATCACAAAGGTGCAAAAATTGAAATGTCAAAATTGCCGGGGCGGAGTCGTCACCTCCCTGGGGCAAAGTTGTCACTCATTCTCAGACTGGATTTTAAATGAAAATACATAATTTCGATCATGATAAACAATAGAATACATTTTTTTAATTATTTTTTTTAAAATTATTTCTTAATAGAAAAATTTAAACATTTATTAATAAAATACACGATGAAAATAATTACAAGAAAATCAATTTTCTGTTTCGTCATCCATGTCACTGAAAGTTCAAGCAGATAAAAATAGAGTCTGACGACCGTACGCACTTGTTATGTGCCCTACGCTTGCACGAAATGCACTGTTTCTCATCAGCTCTGTTTTCTGTCATCTCTGAGCACACGCAGCACATATTATCTAAGTTGTCACTGTGACGACTTCACCCACGTGGCTTGGTGACGACTTCACTCCGGACACAGATTTCAAGTTTAGTGCCTCATAAAATATTTGTTGTGTGCCGCGTAACGGCACTGGGGTTGCGCCGAATAAAGGATGGGGGATCCTCGGGTCGCACAGGATATTGCAGAGATTTAGGGTGTAGATTTGGAGAGAAATACACTTTCGAGTTTTATTTAATTTGGTTTACACTTTATTTCTCGTCCTTTATTCTTTAATTAAATATTCGCGTAGTATTCGGTGGTTAGGTAGCGAATGATTCGAACTTTTATTAGTGAGTCTCGTCCTGATGTTTCGGATTCTACTTAGCGACTGGCCCGCGGGCTGACTCTCGGGCTTATATATTCTTTTGTTCTTACATTTTCAACGGGAGAGGCCCTTGAAAACAGCTCTTTGATTCGTTAGTAATATTCACGCGTTTTTGTTCTAATTGCAAGCGAAGTAGGTCGAAGTCGCAGGTCTTCGCTTGCATCTCGCGATTTTCGGTGCTTCGCGCGTGTCTCGCTGCGTTAGCGTTTTCGCGCGACGAGCGTTTGACGAGAGCGCTCTTTTATAAGTAAAACTATTTTATAATATTCTATAAAGATATTTAGTAAATTCTTATTCCTAATAACTACTGGTTATAGTTCGGGCTATAACATATTAAAAATAAACAAAAATAAGAAAAAATTCACTGCATTCGTGTTCAGCATGCATTACTCTTTAGAGTCACTTATCTCGAGATTTGAAGAGAAAATAATATTTAAAATATTAAAAATTTTCGATGCGCAAAAAATTTCACTTTTGACTACTAAAAATACGTTTGTCGTAATAAAAATCACAATATGGCAAATAACTTCACTAAACTCCGTTGGTCAGATGGACATCATAAATAGTGTTTATAATATTAACAACGAGTTCACATAACATATAGATTTCGAGATAACTGTATTGACGACTTCGCCCCGGTGATGACTTCGCCCCGGTCTCCCCTACGTATGTATTACGCATACATCGCACATTATAGCGATAGGCTAATATTAACAAATTTTCAATTTTACGGAAAACATTTTATTAAAAAAAAAAATTAACAAAATAAAAATCAGCTGTGCAATTAAAATCAATATCCGCGGACTACGCGAAGATATGAATTACCATTCCGCGCGATTCAAACGCAGTGCTTATTATCAACGATGCACGCCCGCTGAGAATGCTCGGTAGATCGAAGGCGCTTTCTCTCTTTCTTTCTCTCTCTCTCTCTCTCAAAAAAAAAAAAAAAAATAGATTGGCTTATAAAAACAGTCAAGGAAATGAAAGACGAGTCAGCATGTAAAAAGGAGGTCAAGATGATGATTAAGGAAGTAGTTCAAGAAGAATTAGGGAATATTAAACAAGAATTAGGAGAATTGAGAAGAATGATGCAAGGAGCAGCATGTAAATCGTCAGGAGGAACACAAAGAAGCTACAGTGAGGCTGTTAAAGAAAAAAAAAAGAAAATATTATAATTGTCAAGCCTAAGGTGCAACAGGAAAGTGAAGCGACGAAAAAATTGAATTAGGGAATATTAAACAAGAATTAGGAGAATTGAGAAGAATGATGCAAGAAGCAGCATGTAAATCGTCAGGAGGAACACAAAGAAGCTACAGTGAGGCTGTTAAAGAAAAGAAAAAGAAAATATTATAATTGTCAAGCCTAAGGTGCAACAGGAAAGTGAAGCGACGAAAAAATTGATAAAAGAAAAGGTAGATATCAAGAATAGGGCTATGTGAATAACGAAATTAAAAAAAGGAAGCAAAGGAACAGTGATTCTGGGTTGTGAAACTGGAGAAGAAATGCAAAAGTTAAAAGCTACAGTGCAAGCTAAGCTGGGCGAGGACTTCAAAGTTACTGAATCACCGCGGATGAAACCGAAGTTAAAAATTGTCAATATTGGCGAAGAAGAAATAAAGTTGAATGATGATGACTTATTACTTGCAATTAAGAAGCAGAACAAAATTGACGCAAAAATGAAGAATTTCATATGCAAATAGTAAAGAAAATAGTTAAAGAGAACAAGAGTCGATCCGGAAAAAGAGAAAATGAAGAAGGTTCCGTAATAATTAAAGCAGATGAAAAAACACATGAAGAAATGTTGAGCAAAGGGAAACTGAATGTAGGATGGAGAAAGTGTCCTGTATTCAATCACATTAATATCAAAAGATGTTTTAAATGCTGGGGTTATTATCATATGGCGAAGAATTGTACACGAAATGAAATATGTCACAGATGTGCAGGAAATCATAAAGTAAGTGAATGTACATCGACAAAGAAGAGATGTGTAAATTGTATGTTTAAAATTCAAACATATATATACAATCTAAAAATAAATGATGAACATGACGCACTTGATCATCCGCAATGTCCGACATTTAGGAGGGCGATTAGAAGAGAAGAGGAGAGTCGGCTGGAAGGATACTAAATAGAAACTACAGAATGAAGAGGAGCTAATATTATATACAAATGCGCAAAGCTTGATAGCGCACAAAGATGAGATAAAGGATCAGATTATGAAGAAAATGAATCCAGCAGTTATAGCATTATCGGAGACTAGATTGACAACTAAAATTGAAGATAGTGAAGTGAACGTACAAGGTTATAGTATGGTTAGATGTGATGCTGAAAATAGAAGTGCAGGAGAGGTTATTTTATATATAAGAGACGATATTAAATATGAGACAGTCTTGATAAAAAAATAGTGTCAAACTGCTGTGTGTGTGCAGCAATAGAAATAAAAGATAAATTGTATAAAGGTGTGATAATGGTAATATATCACTCACCGAGTGCATCACACGATTTTGTGATATTTCTAGAAGACACATAATAGAAGAGGTAATGATTAAAGGAGACTGTATATGGTAATGGGCGACTTTTTAATATAGATTTTATGATAAATTCATTCTATACAAAGAAGTTGCAAACGATAATGGATAGCTTAGGTATGAAACAATATGTTGATAGTCCGACGAGAATTACGAAGGACGATCAATCAATTATAGATTTACTTTTTGCTAACTATATAAAATACATGTATCAGTGATTCAGAAGCCTAAAATAACAGACCATGCGTGGTTAAGAATTGATTTGAATGTAATTAAATCAGAAAATAAGTATAGAGAATTTAGTGCTAGAGATTATAGTAATTTTAATATAGACGATTTTAATAAATTGTTAGAAAATAAAATAGGTCAAATACAAGGTAAGGATATCAATGCAAAAGCAAATAAATTCATCGATAATATAATAGGCGCGCTGGATGCTACAGCACCTAGGAAAAAGTTTAGAATTCCGAAAGTATGGGAGGGGAAAAAGTGGTTTTCAGACGAAATAAGAAAAGCAGTGAATAGAAGGGACGAGGCGTACAGTAAAGCGTTGTATGAAGACACAGATCAAAATTGGTTGCAATTTAAGAGTGAAAGAAATGCAGTGGTTAAATTAATCAGAACAAAGAAAAAAGAATATTATGAAAATATAATAGATCATAATAAAGGAAATCCTATGTGGAAAGCTTTAAAAGAAATATTAAAAGGCGAGCAGATAGGTACAAAGGAAACAGAGAATATATAGATTTCGAAATATTAAATAATATTGAAGAATGCAATATAGCAAATAAATTTAATTTATATTATGTACAGAGTATTGATAACATAGTAAAATCTATAAATAGACATAAATCAGGATGTATAGGTAAGAGAATTATTTATGTTATTAAAAATAGTGAGATTATGGAAAATTTTGAGATGATTAAAATAGAGGATCTTGTGGAAGTTGTGATGAGTCTGCCAAAAAAGAGAGGCACAGAAGAGGGTATAACTAGTGACATACTTAAAGCAATGTTTTATGTAATAAAGGAGGATTTGTTGATGTAATAAACAGCTCATTAAGGGAGGCTTTTCTCGCACATAATGAAGCATTGGCAGATCAATAAGAATATATGTATATCGCGAGAGGGAAAACTAATAAGAAAATTTTGTTTGTGGGTGTGTGTCTCTGGCTACGTTTCTTTTAACGCTTTCAGACTGAAAGCATCGCTCTATCTTTGTTTAATATTCGATGTAAAACATAAACAGAATAATGCTTACAGTACTTAAAAAGGAATGCAGCCGATTTTTTTCTTTCATTTTTTTTAGGACGAAAGAATAGTTACAAATAAGATTGTCACCTTTTCGATTTGGGTCGGAGTCTCCGGTCGAAAGAGCAATCCCTGGGTCTGTGGACGAAGAGATAAAAATTTCCGGATCGTTGGAGTTTGCTAAATTTTTTTTTACATTGCAGATTTTTTATGAATTATTATGCTATTGTTAAGCGGCCAACAATTCGTCAACACGCGAGCACTGAGAGGGAGACAATAATGTATGTAAGTCGCGAAATCTGAAGGATAATAACAAAGAAACATAATTAGCACTGCAATCGAATATCGTTCTTTTTTTTAAAAATCGATCTCCGGGTTGACTGAGGTACTAAAGTGGCAATCCTGATTACAAGTGGAAAAACATTTGAGGAAAAAACATTTTTCATCATTAATAAAAACTGTTTGTATTGTTTTTTGATTCCCGATAATTTTTTGCAATATGCGCGAATTATACAGGTTGTCCCAGAATGTTTCAGACTAAATTCGTGTGCAGATAGAACGGACTAAACTGACACAAAATAGTCCTCTACCATTTTGCAATTTTTGCAATAGTTAACAAATTATTAATTATTAAAAATTGCCGTATTAGCCCGGCCTACTGTCAAATGCAAGCGCGCGACAAGATGCGACCACCCAACGATCGAGGTTGCTAGACTTGTAATAAACATTGCCGCACGCTTCCATTTGACAGTAGGCCGGGCTAATACGGCGATTTTTAATAATTAATAATTAGTTAACTATTGCAAAAATTGCAAAATGGTAGGGGATTTTTCGACTCAGTTTAGTCCGCTCTATCTGCATACGAATTTACTCCCAACATTTTAGGACACCCTGTATATGTGTAAAATAAAATATTGAAAATGCGAAAGATACGGAAAAATTGCAAAACAGATCAGTCCACCCCCTTTGACCTCTTCACTCTCTCCCTTTCATTCTCAGCGCGTTCGTCATTGTTCGTTTATTGCTACGACATGTAATTATATCAAATTCCATTGACAATGTATGATAAAATTCAGCGCATTCGCTATCTCGATTCACAAAATGATTTTTTGTGAATCGAGATAGCGAATGCGCTGAATTTTATCATACATTGTCGCGCATTTCCTAAATTACCATCGGTGACGCATTTAATTTTGTTTTTGGTTTTTTTGCTCTCGCATGCCAATATTACGTTTAGTAAACGTAATATTGACGTGTGTACACGCACCAGCAGGAATGGTGTTCGACGTTAGATGTATGTATACCTGTCTGTATGACAACTGAAATACATACGTAGCGCGCATATACACTCAAAACAAATATTTTACTCGCATAAGCAAGGAATTTCTCTTAGCATTTCCTCTAAGCAGAAAATCTTACAGGAAGCATATCCCTAATTTCTCTTAAACACATAGATATGCATCTATAAAAAAATGGATGTGAACTATGATCAAGAATTAATTATTCTGTAGGAAATTCCATTATAGTAACATAAATAGCCTCTTGAATTAAGAGGATATGCAAGATACTTGCATGTACATTTGTTAAATAAAATTGTAATTTATTTGTGCTATATTAGATTTACAAAAATAGAAAAAATAGCATTAAGAGAATTGTAATCTTATAAATTTAATAGGTTTGGTAGATGTTAAATCAGAATCGCCAGTAATATAAAAACAAATTAATGGACACCTTATCTCTCGACCAAACTGGCAGTATATTTATTAAGAAAATCACAACGTTTCGACCTCTATATTTGGTCCTTATCAAGTGATCTGTACAGCAAGATTTTATATCATTAATGAGGGATTAACAAATGAAATAATTAATTTGCACTTACATAGTTTCTTAAAGTTATACACTTATGTCAAAATTGATACGCGTCATGCTAGACAGACAGTTTATTGCCGACTAAACGACCTTTATTATTTTGTCATAGATATTATTAAGATTCTCAATGTCCTTATGTGAATCTATTGTGTTGTCATTTTTCTTTATATAAAACATCTCAGCTATCTCTCTTTTTCTTATATGTTTTTCGTTATGTAAAATGTTTGGGGTAGACCAATCGAAATCATGGTTAAAATCAATCCTATGCTTACTAACCACTGAAAGATTACTGTTGTGAAGTTTTATATTATTTGAATGTTCTTTGATTCGCGTGCATAATTGCCTTTTTGTCTGTCCTATGTATGATGCGCTGCAATCCTTACAGTTTATTTTATAGACTATTCCTGTTTTTTCCTGTAAAGATAGGATATCCTTCCCAAGTCTACCCCAAACATTTTACATAACGAAAAACATATAAGAAAAAGAGAGATAGCTGAGATGTTTTATATAAAGAAAAATGACAACACAATAAATTCACATAAGGACATTGAGAATCTTAATAATATCTATGACAAAATAATAAAGGTCGTTTAGTCGGCAATAAACTGTCTGTCTAGCATGACGCGTATCAATTTTGACATAAGTGTATAACTTTAAGAAACTATGTAAGTGCAAATTAATTATTTCATTTGTTAATCCCTCATTAATGATATAAAATCTTGCTGTACAGATCACTTGATAAGGACCAAATATAGAGGTCGAAACGTTGTGATTTTCTTAATAAATATACTGCCAGTTTGGTCGAGAGATAAGGTGTCCATTAATCTTATAAATTTAGTATCTCTTGGTTAGGATATAGGATATTCCTCTAGATTTTAGAATATCTTCTTGAGACCAAATATCAGAGGAAAATCCTCTAGAATTGCGCGCGAGAAAAAAAATCGCTAAAGAATAGAATATTTATTTTTGAGGTATACGTGCCGCTTGAAGCGCGGAGGAGATCAACGAGCGAAAAAGAAAGTAGTAGTGAGTTAGAGAATACTCCAATATTGCATCTCTATCGCACATTGCACAATCGAGAGAGAAAGCAAGACGTGACAGCTAGTGGTGTCGTACAGCTATCTCACACGCTTGAATGTAGGGAGTGCGAATGAAACAGCTAATAGGACATGGCGCTGTTTCTATCGCGCCCACAGAAAAGATTTCGGATCTAATGCTATTACTCTTCAATCTATCATAAAATAGGATCAATATAGCGACAATTATATTTTATTATAATAATATATTGTTACGTCCGCGCGACGACTTTGCGATATCTCAAAGCGCGCAACGAAACGTGTCACTCTCACACACTCACGCCGGGAAATGAACAAAGCGTATTTAAATAAAAGGAACTTTAATAACTTAAACGATAACAGAATAACCAGAACGTATTTAATAATTATATCGAAAGACCGCACGACCGTACAATCCGACACTGTCAATCTAGTCTAATATGGTGCTCTAAAACAACAACGCGTCAGTTGTTTATCAACAACCCCCCTTGACGACGTTCTTCCGGAAACGCTCAAAGGAGTGATACCCAGGGACGCAACAATATTATTAAAAAAAGGATAAATATTTTTATCTTAAATGGAAAATCCTTAAATCTAGAATGAAATAATTTTGGTACTATTCTGTTTATTTTCTCAAAAAGATTTAAATGGAAAATTTTAGCAATTTTATAATATTCTTGATTTAAGAATATACCAATCTAAACAAAATTATATTTTAATCTTGCGATAAAAGAAGTTGTATAATGTTTCAGGAATCTTATGTTATTCTCGATTTAAGATATTCTTTTGTAATATAATGAAGGTTACGTAAAAACCTAATCCAAAGCGCAAATCCAATCGTACAATCTCTATATGGTAAACTTTGGGTGAAGCAGATGTCGATAGTAATTTTAGAAATGATATGCAAATTTACATTTTCTAATTTTTATGTTGAGACAGTTAAAAGATTATGTTAGAAAGTGGAGAAAAGATTTTTCTACCACAAACTTTACTTTTTTTTTTATCAAAGCAAATCTTTTAACATATTGTACACATCAATCATTTTGAACATACGAATCACTATAAAGAAATTATTACAATCCTACGCTCCTCTTCTTCACAACCAGATCTATCAAATAAATGCCTTTTCCTTTAACGCCAATAATATTTACGCCACTCATCCTCTATGGAGATTCTCTTAGACCCTTTCTCTTTTCAATCGCTCCCCTTCTCGGCTTTCAAAATAAATAACAAATGGTTCATTAATCTGTCCTCTTCCCCCATCTCTCAGGAGGTACAAGCATTTTTACAATTGGGTGAAAACTTTTGTTTAATCGCAAACTGAAAACAAAGAAAAACCCATAATAGAATTAATAAAAAATGTTGACTACACACAAATAAGCTTCCAGTTGTATGTATGTATGTACGTATGTATTACGCGTATGTATGTAGTACATAGGCAAAACCGTTAACAAGTTAGAAAGTTTTCTTTTTATGTACTTGTGGAGCGTCGCGACGCTACCGCGTTGCTTGATATAGTAAGTAATTTTACTAAGTTTTATTTCTATTTATTATCAATTTATATAGCGTTTCAAATCCGACATTTCGTGGCACTTCACTTAAAACGTCATAACTTCAAACTTAATTACTATTTTCGAATTTATAACTGCCACTTTATATAATGAAATTTTTATAATGAAAAAATTTTCATAATTTACATAATGAAATTTCCATAATGAAATCTATAATAATGAGCAATATTAACTTTATAGCACGGTATAATATTTCTATTATAGATAATATTATTTTCGTCCGCAATTCTTATTTTGTATGTGTACGTAATTTTAATGTTATTCCAGATATTTTTAACTTTAGTAAAATCTTTCATATTTATATATATTTGTGATAGATATATACAAATATTCTAAATTATCTGAAATAGAAATTTTATTTCAATAGAATGCCTTAAATCAAAATGTTATAGAAATGTTATAGAAATATTATAGAATGCCTACTTAACGTGACAAGGTGAATATTATATTTGTAAAGTGTATTTTACAATAAAAAGTGTATGTACAATTTTTTCGGCAAAAGCTTTACTTTATCTGCTCGATTCGGAAAATTCACCGTTTCGGAAAAGCGAAATTGAGCTTCTCAAGAAAAACATACGAAAATTAGCGTCGTTTCTGCTAAAGCCATTTCGCGCCTTCATGTTATTCTTGCGAAGAATTGAAAACGAAATAGCGTAATTTTTCTGCTTCACGATTTAAAGGAGATATAACTTATCGGAACCGAAATTATGTTACGCGTTGGCTTGTTTTATTGATCCAGTTTCTTTTTTCTTTCAAAACTTCTTTCTTCCTCAGGTTTTCTTTTATCGGTGGTTGCTATCATTGCTGCTATTGTCTGTGCGATAATTTTTATACATACAAAATCTTTATTTTACCTTATACATGAAGACAGCATTTTTTGTCCGAAAAAATGTCCGATGAAATTTAAATTCTACACATTTCATCTTATTTAGTAGTATTGTATTTTACTCTATCCAATGTGTGTGAATTAACGAAACATTCAAAGTATAATTATTTATTGCGTGATTTGAATCACAATTTTTGCCAATTTACACAAAAATAAAAAATTACTTTGCTTAAAGAGAATTTAAAAAAATAGAAATAAATGTTGTATTGAACATTACTATATTTTGCATCTATTATTAGTTAATATATAAAATTTACATGTACGTATAGCGCTTTGTTTTAAATAAGAGTAAAAAATAAAAATATTTCTTACACAAAGTGTCCAATAATTTGTGGACCACCTCTCGTGGGTAGGTAAAGTGAGTTAAACCGAAAATATTACAATTGCTAAGCGCAATACATAATTAAGTTTCGTCGCATGCCTAGTAATCGCGAAATATCGCTGTCTCTTCTCGCCGTGTGCATTGTGACCACGTAATACTGGGCTATCTTTTTTAGGCGCGCGAATTGGCCGATATTTTAAAATTAATTTCTTATTAATTATTGCAAAAATTACAAAATGATAGAGAACTTATTCTACTCATAAGGGAACGGTCGGTAGTGTTCCTCACCGATTTTAATGAGCTTTGAATATATTGTAGAGCATTAAAAAATATTAGACCCGTATTATTTTTAGCAGCGTATCTCGACGTTCAGGGGGTAAAACACCCCCTTGAAAAAAATCTGTTTTTTTATTTCTGAGCTAATACTGTCGAAACGGTAAAAGAGATAAAAAAATGTTTCAAATAAATGTTTTATGGTTTTTAATGTTCTTTAAAACGGTGCAATCAAAATTTTCAAAAATTATGAAGGGGGGGGAAATTTCGAAAAATTTGATTGCGCTGTTTTAAAGAACATTAAAAACCATAAAACTTTTATTTGAAACATTTTTTTATATCTTTTACCGTTTCGACGGTATTAGCTCAGAAATAAAAAAACCGATTTTTTTCAAGGGAGTGTTTTATCCCCCTAAAGCTCATTAAAATCGGTGAGGGACACTTCCGACCGTTCCCTTGTCAGTTAAACACGCTCTACATGCACACTGATTGAGGGGATTAAAGAGATTAAGTGATAAACAAAAACTTAGCGTGCCCGGGTCGGGGAATTAAAATGACAAATTTTTTAATAAGATTGATTAAAAATTAATATGTAGTAAAATTATCTTTTTTAAATTAATTTTATTTATTAAATATCTTGATCTTAATTATTATTCGTTTTAATATTTTTTTAAGCCATTTTTTACACATTAAACGTCAATTATTTTGAAAACCTAACATATTAATAAAAATTGCGCGAGATGCCCGGCACAATAATTTGCTCGCTTCGGGACACCTCCGCATTCAATGCAACATTATTGAATAGAATTGCAACGGTTCAAATTGATAAAGAAAGCAGATACACATTTTAAATCACAATTTGTCCTTAAAAAACCGACTTTTTTCAAATTGCGATAACTCAGCGAAAAATTATCGTATCAAGTTCCGCCAAAGCGCATTTTAAAGAGAAAAGTTCAAATTTTCACGTGTTTTTTATCCCATTGAGCTACATCAACTGATTTACGCCGTGCAATTCAGAAAAGTGGACCTTCTATTCATCAGCTTTGCAGGTTCACATTCTATCATTTGTCATTGTAAAACTGATCATTCCACGTAATCGGCACTAAAATTTTCTCAAACTACAGACTTCAAGCTTTATTTTCGTTTTTTAAACATCTCGATATCATAATTATTTGCTGAGTTATAAATTCTTAAACTTTCGCAATTTTTTACTACTTTTCAAGTGTACCGTTTTTTTTTGGCCGAGTGTATATAACTATGAAAGATTTTACTAAAGTTAAAAATATGTTGAAATAAATATTAAAATTACGTACACATGCAAAATAACAATTGCGGAAGAAAATAATATTATTTATAATAGAAATATTATATCGTGCTATAAAGTTAATATTGCTCATTATTATAGATTTCATTATGGAAATTTCATTATATGTAAATTATGAAAATTTTTTCTTTATGAGAATTTCATTATAATAAAGTGGCAGTTATAAATTCGAAAATAGTAATTAAGTTTGAAGTACTCTGCGTTGATACCACGAATGTCGGATTTGAAAACGCTATATAAATGATAATAAATAGAAATAAAAGTAAAATTACTTACTATATCAAGCAACGCGGTAGCGTCGCGACGCTCCACAAGTACATAAAAAGAAAACTTTCTAACTTGTTAACGGTTTTGCCTATGTACGACATACATACGCGTAATACATACGTACATACATACATACAACTGAAGCTTATCTGTGTAGTCAACATTTTCGATTAATTCTATTATGGGTATTTCTTTGTTTTCAGCGGGTACACAAAAGTTTTCACCCAATTGTAAAAATGCTTGTACCTCCTGAGAGATGGGGGAAGAGGACAGATTAATGAACCATTTGTTATTTATTTTGAAAGCCGAGAAGGGGAGCGATTGAAAAGAGAAAGGATCTAAGAAAATCTCCATAGAGGATGAGTGGCGTAAATATCATTGGCGTTAAAGAAAAAGGCATGGAAATTGTTTGATGGATCTGGTTGTGAAGAAGAGGAGCGTAGGATTCTCTGTAGAGTTTTTTGTGGTTGTAAGTTATTAGACTTACAAAAAAAATAAATCGAACGAATATCCTTGTTTCGTACTACCATCTGTTCTTTTAGTAACCAATCAAATTCATTTGATAGTCTATTATGTTCTCTCTCAAAATGAAAAGAAAGAGCCTCGTTTAGTGCCTTAAAAAACTTTTTACAAAGGTAAAAACTCCTCGGTAAAAACGATTCTCTCTCTAGTACTCTGCGTTGATACCACTGCTT
>NW_028141159.1:24554776-24627749 GCF_030444845.1 Prenolepis imparis
AAGCAGTGGTATCAACGCAGAGTACTGATTGCGAAACCAAATTTCCACAGTAGAAGCATCTTTTCGGAAAATCTTATTGCTGTAGAATTACGTAAACTCGAAGTAAAATTTTACAAACCAATCTATGTCGGCATGTACATACTCGACATCTCCAAAACATGTTTATACGAATTTCATCACGAGTACATGTCACCGCTAATCGCGTACAGATGCAGGGTAATGTACACTGACACAGACAGCCTAATATACCACATCGAATGTGAAGATGTGTATAAGAATATAAAGCGCGACGTAAGCAAATTTGATACGAGCGATTACGCTGCGGACAATGTGTATGGTATACCGCTCGTGAATAAAAAAGTACCTGGTCTAATGAAAGATGAAAATAACGGTGCGATTATGACCGAATTTGTAGGGCTTAGAGCAAAAATGTATGCCTTGCGAGTGGATGGCAAGAAAGATACAAAAAAGGTTAAAGGTGTCAAGAGTGACGTTGTCGCGAGAACGATAATGTTTGATGATTATACGCGGTGTTTGAATGAAGAGATGTAATGACACGTAGTCAGTCGTGTATAAGATCGAAATTGCATGAAGTATACACCATTCGCGAGACAAAAATTGCTCTAAGTCCTCACGATGACAAGCGGTATATCATACCTGAAACCACTGATACATTACCATGGGGACATTATAAAATACCTTTGTAAATAATATTTGTTGTAATATATATATATATTTTTTATATAAATATGTATATTATATGTATATTTGTATTTATAAAATTATTAGATAAATATATTGTAAAATAAACAGTGTACAGATATTTTAAATAAATGTTTATAATACATTATTTTTATGAATCCATGAGTTGTGAGATTTATCCAGTCCCAACCATTTCACATAAACATCATCGCCTTTTTTCCGCAAAATCTTTTCCACGAGATATACATCGGGATTTGCAACATGATGTAACTCGTACTCGTAGAATCCTCCGGCGACGGAATTTCCGCGCGAATCTTCAAGTATATATGTCGCAGAATTAGTTTTCTGCACTTTGATAATTTTAAATATTTCGGTAGTCCAATTTGGTGTAAAACCTTTTTCGAAGATGGTCTTGAATTTACTCACGCGTACCTGACAGCCTACTTTGAATCTTGCCGGAGCAGCAATTTTTACGTTACTGTATATCGTATTTAAAAGTTTTTCGGCAATCTCCGGAGTAACATTGATAGGTTTCATGCCGATAGTGCGATGTTTTTGCGCATTGTACTCTGCAACGAGTCGCGACAGCGCGTCGATCCACTTGTAATTGCCATTAAGTGTAAACATTTTCCACATATTGTTCTTTAAAGTACGATTAAATCGTTCCACCACTGAGGCTTTCATAACAGAATATGTCGAGTAATGATTGATGTTGTGTTTTTTTTACGAGTTTCTGCACATTTGCATTGTAAAATTCTTTTCCTCTATCGGTTTGTATGTTTCTCGGACATCTCTTGCCATCTCGAATTATCTCGGCGATAGCGTCAGCTGTTTCGCGTCCGCTCTTATTTTGAGCGGCACGGCCCATGCATACTTGCTCAACACATCGATGACGGTGAGTATGTAATTGTATCCTTTGTTGACTCTTGCATAAGGACGCATCTCGACCACGTCAGCTTGCCACAGGTCGTCGTATCCACGTACTATGACGCGTCTACGCGGAAAATTTCTTCTCGCTGGAGCGTGCAATTCCTCCATAAACATGTTTTGGAGATGTCGAGTATGTACATGCCGACATAGATTGGTTTGTAAAATTTTACTTCGAGTTTACGTAATTCTACAGCAATAAGATTTTCCGAAAAGATGCTTCTACTGTGGAAATTTGGTTTCGCAATCATTGCCTCTGCACCGTATCTTCCTTCCCAATGTGTGATAAGTTTTACATCAATCCGATTACGCACATTTTCCATCGTTTTGCCGAATACTGCATTATTCATCAATTTATATAAATTTTTTTCAAAATCATTTTTCGCGTGTGTTCTAAATTGCGTATTAAGTTCGATATAATTTCGAAGCCATGGAGATTGCGCGAATTGTAATATGCGATGTATTTTTGCAACGCGAAGGCCGTGACGCGTACATTGCTGCAGGTTGCGGTAGTGTATCACATATCGCTTCTTATCATATAGCGTTGCGAGAAGCTTATCTTCCCGCTTGCCTGGCGGCTTGTCTGATCGAGGCATATTTGTAATAATGTGATATAATTTTCACGTACAGTTCTTTATGTATCTTTTGATGTAGTTTGCGTTACAGCCATTTTATCCAGCGTTAATAATAGCGCCTGCATATTCCTTTCAAGTCTGATTATTTTTTTCTCAATTTCTTTCTGTTGATCTCTCAAAAGCTTGACACTCGCTTCGACATATCGTTTGTTGGCTGCATAATTATCATCTTCCGGTTGCGCTACACGTCGTATCTTGCGCGACCTTGCGTCATAGTCGGAGGCTGTTAGACACAGAGTGTTAACGCGCACGTAATTTCTTAGTAATCCATTCCATTGATAATATGAATTATTATTCGACGTTCCAAGTGATAATCCAAATTTATTAATCGACATTTCGATACCACTAATATTGACAGACTGACTCGTATCATGGATGTATAACTTATTTTATAATAATACCAGCTTCGTAAAGTTCCTCGATAATCGATAATATTTCATTGCCGTGGGCGTTATTGCCGGCTTGACGTGAAGCTTCGAGCAATCGCAGACGATCTACCAACTCGTTGGGATCATTCCAATGCACGTAATCAATCTTATTATTGTTTAAGGTCATAGCATGCGGTATACCTTTTCCAGATTTTTTATCAGAGAATAATGGTGCGATTATATATTTATATTTGTATCCCTTGTTACCTAATACTGGATGATTCACATTACCATTTCGTCTGTGCGCATTTGTTCTTATTAATATACTTTTGTAGTTTTGCAAGTCATTTGCAGTATATATTTCATCGTCGGGAATTCTCTTGAAAACCAGCTCGTAAAGACCTGCTGTTCCAACGTATTTTGATCCATCGATAATTATATTATCATTTTTATCCACATCGAAATTTTTATTACCGAGCATCATTCCTTTGTCGATAAATTTAACACCGTATACGTAATCCATCTTGGAATTTTTATCTTGACTCAATATAGCTGCCACATATTTTTGAGCAAGTGGACCCAGGTGATTTCGCAATGAATTTTGACCCTCAGATGTTTGTAATGAATGTTGAATCGATGTTACAAGCGATTCAGGTGAAGTCTCGAAAATTTCCTCGATAGATATCTTATCATGTAATAATTGTCTTGGTTGTACATCTTGTATCGGAGTAGAAGTAGTTGCATCCAATAATTGTTGCATTCGCCTGCTTTTGATTCGCTTTGGAGTAGAAGTTATACCGCTCAATGATATATTTGATCGCTTTGTTTTAAACTCTTTTTTCTCTCCGAGCATACTCGATGGTTCAATCTTTTCTTCACCAGACTCAACACCGACTGTATTTTCAACAAGCTGTTTCAGAGGTTCAGAGATTGGTTTAAAATGCCTCTCCAATGCATCGTCCTCCTCCATTTTACCAGTTTTCAAGAAACGATATTTTTTGCGGATTGAATCGCTCTCGTTTTCGCAATCTCTTTCACAATCTTTTCACGATCGTTATTCATCATGTTGCAATTTAGACGTTGCTCGATCAATGTGTCGAAAGCGACTAATTGCTTTGCGGTATTGCAAATTCATTAAATCCTTTTCTATATCGTCCATTAGTCAGCGGACTGTCCTTGTCAATCGTCGCGAATCCATATTTATGTTGCTAACATTTCTGGCAAAAAGCGCGAAAATTATCGTAAGACATATCTGTATTTACGTGATCGTTGTACACATGTTTCAAGTTTGTCCCATCTTGTTTAAATAAAATTAATAAGTTTGCATTGTCACGTATAAGATGCTTGGGTATCTTGGCATACGTTTGACAAAGATAGAAACAGTCGACGCTCGAGTGTCGTCCCATTGCAAAGTACTCTCTTATCATATCTTGCTTGTCGCATGCCACATCATCAAAGATAAAAATAGAATTCGGAAGCGCCTCACTCGGTGGAATGACATCGCTATTATTAGAGAATGTAAAATAACCAATTTCTTCTATCGGTGATAGCAAATTTTCCAAATATTGATATTTCGGTTGTTAAAGCGATTTCGAGTAAACGTACATGTTCTCGAAGCGAACACCATACGGGCTTTCTATCAAACTAATCAACGTGTTAGTTTTACCGCAATTCGAGGGGCCGCAGATGATACCGCGTATAGTATTTGGTAGCATGTTTCCATGTCTGCGTATTTCTTTATCCAACATTAACCGTGTTTTATCGTCGAAATTTGTAACTTTGATTATCGTCGATTGCTGAACGAACCGCATGTTTTCTCTCGAATGAATAAATGAGTCATGGAGAGCCTATTTATAGCTGCGCGGAACCATGAATCGCTCAGCATCGAAAAAATGTTTGTTCTGCTAACAAGTGCTTCCGATATTCACGGTTTAAGCGCCGAACAGCTGCAATTTGTGCCAAAAGCATTTTTATTGCGATACGAAAATCACATCCACTACGTGTGGGACAAGCTTCCGGAACACATAAAGGCGGATCCAGAGATTCAGACCTGTCGCCGCTGTTTCAAACATTATAATCGATCGTGGCAGCAAACGCACATCGACGGTCCAGCGCCGATGATAAAGGATTGCAGCGAATGTCAACGAAAATAGGTAGTGATCTCTTTAATCGCGCGATAAACGCACTTCCGATCGAATTCCATATCCCCGGCTATCAGTTTTGCGATCCGGGGACTCATTGGTAAAGCGATTGGCTAGAGGTGATAATCGAGGCAATCAAATAATATTACCCATTGAAACATGGAAATCTCTAATGCGGAAACGAGCAGACATTGAGCAGCTAACTGAAACTCCACTATGGATTAGTGATCTGATACTCGAAGCGATTAACATGTATACTTCAAAAATTATAAAAATTACATTATCTGATAATTCTTTGTACATGAAACCATCAACGTTACTACATTTATTCGATTTCGACAAATGTATTGATCATATGTATTCCTGGCTGTGTGAGAATACTCATAGTGTTAATGAAAAATTTAAGCAATTTGTAAATGTATTACAACGCAATAATATCCGCGATGTGAGCAATGCCGCAAAGGCGATACGTGATAGCAATATGTTTAATAGCGAATCACTTATAGATTGTGAATTGATAACTTGTGCTATAAATGAAATTATTTATAATGCTTGCAACAAATAAATTATTTTACTGTTAAACTGTGTTTAATTATTTCTTTCCGCCCCTGTTCTATATGTATATGAATAGTATGATGTGCACATGCATTATCAGCAAAACTCTTCAAAAAATGATGAGCTAGATGATACTCCAGTTAGAACAGAGAGATGAAGAGAGATGTAGAATTAAAATCAAGAGGGGAGCAACATTATAATATATGTGTCGTGTCATAGAGTAGCAGACTTATACTCGCATGCTCGTGCTGTGCGGTTGCATGAAACTGTATGATATACTCTAATTGAAGGGAAAACGTGTTGCAAACGTGTAGATGCTCCCTAAATCAGATTTTATCGTGCAGTGTGTCCTATTTGCACATATTAAACTGTTAAAAATTAAAACACTTAAAGTGTGAATTCTGCAAGTGCTGTGAAGATGGCAACTCTGATGAAATATATTGCATCACTGGAAAAAGATGTGTTAGAAATTGCTGCTGTGATGGAAAGAAAAAATTTAGCAGTGCGTCCGACTGAAAGTGGTAAAGTGAGTTATCTGTTCTGGGAGTTAGATTGTGATGAATGTATCGACTTGTTAGAAGGACAATGCTCACAAGAACTTTTGACATTTGTAGACCTGACAATAAACTCGAAAAACTTTTTAATTAAAAATTTGCAATCACGGACAGCTCGAATCGCGCGACTTGAAAGAGAAAGAAAATTTCTATGCAAATGTTACTTAAGCATAGATACCAATGTTCCTGCGCTTTCGACACACACTCCGGTGAATTCAATCGTCCAGATGATACATGGACGAGAAATAGGTTTGAGAAAACGTCATACAGCTACTCTACAAATTCAAATATCTAATAATTTCCTAAAACCTACATAACCCTAAGTTCCGTCTCCGCGGAACCAGGATATCTCCTTGGAGATTTCCCCTGTGATATAAAAAAAAATTTTTTTAAAAATTAAAAAAAAGATATCGCAATTTCCTTGTGAGTATGGCGACTACTTTGAGAAGGAATAAATGTAGTAAGTATCTCTTTAAATTTATAATAAATAAAAAATTTTAAAGATTATTAATATTTTTTGTGTTATACAGGAGTCCCGCCCAGCCGTCGCCTCCGCTTGCTGCTTCAAACATCATCACCTCATCATCACCATCACCATCGCTCAACACCGCCCCACATACCCCTATACATTTTATATTTTTATATTATTATTGTATTATTATATTTCATATTTTAAATTTTATATACTTTTTTACATTTTATATTAATTTATATTTTATATTTTATATATTTTATATTTTAAATTCACACACACACACACACAAAATTGTATCATTGCACACACACACCTATTTTATAAATAAACATTTTAAATATTAAATAAATGTATTTATTTTAGAATAAGTCCTCTCTCCCCTTCCTCCTATTAAAAATATTAATTAAAAAAAAATATTATAAAAAAAAGAAATATTTAAAAAATTCTCTCTTACGAACGCCTCTCTCTTTGCGTTCTCCTTCGCTGCATCAGCTCTCGCGCTCTCCTTCGCGTCATCTCGCTATCTCTCATCATCTCGCGCTATCTCTCTCGCTCTTGCGTCATCTCTCTCGCGTGCGCCTCGCGCTCTCCTTCGCGTCATCTCGCTACCTAGCCATCTCGCACTATCTCTCTCGCTCTTGCATATACGCCTCGCTTGCGTTATCTCTCTCACGTGTGCCTCGCGCTCTCCTTCGCGTTCCTCTCTCCCCGCGGACCCCTCATCCAAAAAAAAACTTCATGCGGTCTTTCGCGAATTCCTCTCTCCCCGCGGATCCCTCGCGGACCCTAAAATCGCGGACGCTCCCCCTCCCCGCGGACCCCTCGCGGACCCGGTACCAAAATCGCGGACGCTTCCCCCTCCCCGCGGACCCCTCGCGGACCCGGCACCAAAATCGCGGACGCTCCCCCTCCCCGCGGACCCCTCGCGGACCCGGCACCAAAATCGCGGACGCTCCCCCTCCCCGCGGACCCCTCGCGGTACATCGCGGACGCTTCCCGCGTGACGTCATTCCCCCTCCCCGCGTGACGTCATTCTCCCTCCCCGCGTGACGTCATTCCCCCGCGAGCTGGGTTCCCCTCGCCCCTCCCCCCCCTTATTGCCCCAGTGTTAGAACCGGCCTTATATCATTACTGCTCTCCTGAGCGTTACGCGAGAGAGCGGCCTATAACCCGCATACCAGCACCAAGCCCTCGACCCCGCCGCGTTCCACCTCACGCGCCGTCGACATCCTCGCACGTCAATATAATCGGGATTTAAAGACCCGGCCTTTTAAATTTGATCAACACGCGACACGAGACAAATATTGCGCATTCCACAAGTCGAAATTTACACGACACCGAAACTCATTTCTAACGGACAATTGTATAAGCGACCAAACACACATACACGCATACATGTACGCACACATTATATGGATACAAATCCGCACACATTAACACAAATTCTCGACCATACACACACACACACACACACACACACACACACACACACACAGCTGTACTCACGTTAAACATACAATAAACTTTGTTTTTTTTACTTTACGTAAATCACGCCTTGTGCTTTCATGCCGAATTTCCCCCCCCCCCTCTCCATCTCTCTCACCTTTCTTATAGGTATATATATATTATGTATATATTTATACTTGACTTTAATTTAATAAATTAAATTTTATATCATCGTTTCTTTGATTAAACTAGGGAATATTTATTTGATGCAATAATTAAGCATTATGACGAAGAGATAAATATATGTATTATAGTCAAAGATCAACTAAAAAGAAATAATAGCTTCATAAGGAGAAAAAACAATATAATTTAAATTAAAAAAGAAATGTTAAAACTTTTCCCTGATGGAAAGGAAAAATAAGCAAAAAAAAATGAGCAGTATATCGTTGTTGGAATCAAAAGGACAAATTATTATAAATCTATTTCATTTAGCTTGTGCATTACATGTTCATATGAATTTATATTGTAGGCATTTTTTATATTTTATTATTTATGTGTTATATTTGTGTATTATATTATATCATTTGAAATATTGTATATTCAAAGAGAGCGAGACGTTAGCCGATGTTTTATTAGGTGACTTTACTTTGTATTATTTTGGTCTTTGTTTTTGATTGTTATTTATTCTTACGACCGTGAAATCGAGAGAACCTTCGAAGGTAAAAGCGACACGATACCTATCTCTGCCGTGGATTGTAAAAGAATGATTTGATTGGTTTACCACTTAGGAGTAGGGCGCAATCGAGAAGTCCGGATATAAAAATCGCGACTTTCTGAGAAACGACACACACACATTCTCGGATCAATAGATAGGCAACACATCGAAAGGCTCAATCTCTACATCGAAGAACTCGCAATAAACATATATATATAGATATATCACTTGTGATATACTTTAATTTAAAAACATGTTGGCACCCGATTCCTCTATCCTGACAATAATCATATAACCGCACGAGAGTTGTCACCCGCTCCCGTCGAGACAAGTCTACAGTTTCTCAGAAGTGGGATACGGAGTCCGCCCTGGCGTTAAGAGAAAAATTTGGCAAGGTAAGCCATTATCTTTTCCGGAGCGCGGTGTCGGGAGTGCGGAGCGCGTAAATATATATGTTGAATTACCGCTGGATATCGGGGGCGTGTTTCGAGAAACTTTACGCGAGCGTTAATTTTTGTGAACGCGTCGGCGTGCAGCGGTTTCGTTCGATTGTTCGGTTCCGGAGAGACATTCAAAATGGAATGGGGAAACGAGATGACGGTAATCGAATTGAAAGACGCTCTTCGTCAACGAGGGTTAATAACGAGTGGAGCAAAAGCCGAGTTAATTAAACGGTTGAATGATCACGATGCGAACGTGTGGAGAGAATTGGAGGCGTCGCGAGAGAGTGCTCAGCGGGAAGTCGAGCCGAGTCCTGGGTGTTCGCGTCGGTCAACGGAGGATGACGGAGCGCCGGCGGCGAGCGTGGAGGCTCGTGCACCAGGGGACAGGAGCTTCACGGCGATGGGCTTGGAGGAACGCGTTGACGCAATGAGACGGGAGTTAGAGTTATTCCGGCGTGAGAAAGAGTGCTGGCAGCGAGAGCAAGATTTGCTGCGGCGGGAGCTAGAGATTGCGAGAGGTTCCCCCGCGACGAGAAGCGCGGCGTCGGAGGGCAGCACAGCATTTACATCGGGTGGCGTTCGGAATATCAAAGAGTTACTCCCGGAGTTCGACGGAACAAACAACACCTTCTGGAGATGGAAACAGCAGCTACGATTATTGATCCATACATATAACTTGGATGAAAACGCCACCCGAATATTAGTCAGCTCGCGATTGAAAGGACGCGCGCTGGCATGGTTCTACTCAAGGGCAGAATACCTGGTGTTGAGCACTGAAGAATTGCTCAAGTAAATGGAACAGATGTTTGACTTACGTCCGGGCAAGCTTACAATGAGAAGGGAATTCGAGTCTCGGAGTTGGAAGTCAGGTGAATCATTTTATGATTACTATCATGATAAAATGATCCTGGCAAATCAAGTACCGATCGCCGCAGACGAAATCCTGAACTACATAATCGAGGGCGTGACGGATCAACAGTTACAAAACCAAGCCCGCATGCTAAATTGCAAGGCGGGAGCCGATTTACTGAGGGCGTTCGAAAAGATCCAGCTCGAAGGAGGGAAAGGCGAGGCTAAGAGGAAGGATGTGTCGAGAGCTACGAGCGGCAGGAAGGCGGAGACATCGGCAATCGGCAGGACGAAAGAATGTTATCGGTGCGGCGAGGCGGGGCATGTCGCGGCCCACTGTAAACGAGCGGCGACGAATAATAAGAGAGCGTGTTATGTTTGCGAATCGACGGAACACATGGTGCGAGAATGCCCTAAACGTGGTCGGCCTTCGGAGGCATCTGGGAGCGCTGCGCGAGCCGCTACTGCGAACGTCGTACACCCGGTGGATGTATATACGGCCGGAGCCGTATATGATACGCGTGAAAATTACTCCCGAGAGTACAGGGGATAGATGCGCGCACATGGTCGACGCGATGATCGACTCCGGGTCGCCGATCAGTTTGGTGCGTGGCGACGTGATTCCGTGCGAATTTAAGAGCGAGAATAATGAACGTCCGTTTTGCGGAATCAATAGTTCGCGGTTGAGGGTCGACGGCGCGTTTGACGGGTGGTTGGACGTCGGCGGCGTGCGTATCAAAATGAAATTTTATGTGGTGCCCGATGGCATGATGGCATTTGACGTTTTCCTCGGGAGAAACTTTTTAAATAATCCACAGATACACGTGACGTTCGGTGAATCGATTAGAATAGCGGGTGTCGAGGAGATGCATGCAATTAATTCATTGATGCATATCAATTGCAGCGACGACATTGTTCGGTCGAGCGATGAATTACAGATCAATCCGGCGATCGGTGAGGGGGCATCGGCGCGAATTCGTGAGAGTTACAAGTCGCATTATCTAGAGACAAACGGAGAAAGATACGCCTAATTACGAAATGATCATCGCGCTCAAACACGAGCAACCAATAAGTTCGCGACCTCGAAGATTGTCGTTCGCGGACAAAGAGATACTGCGTAAAATTTTAGATGACTTGTTGGAGAGATCGATTATCCGCCCGAGTGTCTCTCCGTACGCGAGCCCGATTGTCCTTGTCAGAAAAAAAGACGGCTCTTGCCGACTATGTATAGACTACCGCGAGTTAAACAAAATTACCGTACGCGATAATTTTCCGACGGAATTGATTGACGACAATATCGATCGCTTGCGGGGAAAAGAGTACTTTTCGATTCTCGATTTAAGGGACGGGTTCCATCACGGGAAGATGCACGAATCGTCCGTAAAGTATACTTCGTTTGTAACGCCGCTTGGGCAATTCGAATATCTGCGTATGCCATTCGGTCTGGCTAACGCGCCTCGCGTCTTTCAGAGATTCGCGCACACAGTTTTTGATTCGTTGATCCGCGAGAATAGAATAGTGGTTTGTCTCGATGACTTATTGACCGCGACAAAAGATTTAGACGAACATATTGAAACCTTGTCAAGGGTGTTCGAGATAGCCGGTAGAAATCATTTAGAATTCAAACTCGATAAGTGTCATTTTGCTCGGATCGAAATTAAGTACTTGGGATATTGCGTAAACCGGTGCGGTATTCGGCCGAGCGACGAGAACATTACCTCGGCGATTGAGTATTCGATGCCGCGGAATGTAAAAGAGGTACACCGATTTGTTGGGCTGGCAAGTTCTTTCCGCCGATTTATTCCGAATTTTTCATCACTGGCGAAGCCCTTGTACGATTTAATAAAAAAGAATGCGGAATTCAAATTTGAGTCTGTCGAAATTGCGGCGTTCGAGACGCTCAAGCGTCACCTGTCCAGCGGGCCGGTGCTTGCGATTTATTCGCCGCGGGCAGAAACCGAGCTGCATTGTGATGCGAGTGCGAGCGGATTCGGCGGCATCCTGTTGCAAAAACAGAGCGATAATTTATGGCGACCAATTTCTTTTTGGAGTCAGCGGACCACATCCGCCAGATCAAAGTATCATAGTTTTGAGTTGGAGTGTCTCGCGGCCGTGTACGCTCTTAAAAGATTTTATATATATCTGACAGGACGAAAGTTTAAAATAATTACTGATTGTGATAGTTTTCGGCTGACTCTAAATAAGAAAGATATTAATCCTCGGATCTCGCGCTGGGCGTTATTTTTACAAAATTATGATTACGAAATAGTTCACCGTCCGGGAAAAGAGAATGAGCCACGTCGACGCTCTTAGCCGCGGCCACAGTGTACTTGTCCTCGAGGGCAGTACACTGGAAAAGACGCTATCCGTTTGCCAGGATAGAGACATCGAGATCCGAGGGATATAAAAGAAACTTGGAAAAAGCGATGCAAAATATTTGAATGCGGCCCTATATGCGCGTATAATTATTAATTATGACTATGACTGTAATTTCTGTGACTAGCGTTAAATTACGTGATAAGAGTTTGTTGACCGGGTCGGTCAATTGTCAGAATGGCCGAGCTGTAGGCATTTTTTATATTTTATTATTTATGTATTATATTTGTGTATTATATTATATCATTTGAAATATTGTATATTCAAAGAGAGCGAGACGTTAGCCGATGTTTTATTAGGTGACTTTACTTTGTATTATTTTGGTCTTTGTTTTTGATTGTTATTTATTCTTACGATCGTGAAATCGAGAGAACCTTCGAAGGTAAAAGTGACACCTATCTCTGCCGTGGATTGTCAAAGAATGATTTGATTGGTTTACCACTTAGGAGTAGGGCGCAATCGAGAAGTCCGGATATAAAAATCGCGACTTTCTGAGAAACGACACACACACATTCTCGGATCAATAGATAGGCAACACATCGAAAGGCTCACTCTCTACATCGAAGAACTCGCAATAAACATATATATATAGATATATCACTTGTGATATACTTTAATTTAAAAACACGTTGGCACCTGATTCCTCTATCCTGACAATAATCATATAACCGCACGAGAGTTGTCACCCGCTCCCGTCGAAACAAGTCTACAATATAATATTAGTAATATTTATTTATATTTAATTTATATAATTTTATATTGAATTTATTATATAATATTTAATCCTCTTATTTTTTCTCTAGATTTTCGACATACAAAAGCAAAGAGAGATTGTTTAACTATCTTTCCATAAAGATTCTATTACGCAGTTATTTTAGGTTCTGGCTTCCATAGACATTCCAATTTTATTTTTGGTGACAAATAATGAATTAGCTTCGTGGAACATTGCTTTAGCGAAGAATGAAAAGAATATAAGAAAAAGTCGAATGGATATTAAATATAATAGGAGTACTCCTTTATTTGGTCTAAATGCATTCAGCAATGATATACGAATACCTAACAGTCAAAAGCTAGATGCTAATGTATCCAGTTTACAAATCAACGATGTATGCAGATAACACTCAATTCCATTTATATCATGAGTAAATATTAGACAAACAAGACAGGTAAAAATTCTGAAATACTAGAATTATTAGCAGTTATTAAATTATTACTAAATCCGAATACAAAGCTATATATTTCTATAAATTTTATAGAATTTGTCACAGTTGACAATTAATGATTTATCAATCTATCAATATATTTAACAATTTATCAATATATTTAAACTCATTAATCACAATATTTCAGAAATATAGAGATTATGAAATAATTTAAAATGCAATTTTGTGTGTGTGTGTGTGTGTGTAAACGTGTATATAATAGTAACAGCAAAATAATGTAAATATATGAACAAAAAAAAAGACAGTTTCCGATGCATTTATGTTCGTTATTGCAATCTAAAATATATGTGATAATATTATATAGTTATATATATATACAAAAACTTAAAAAAAAGAAAAAAGCTAATTTAATATATAATGTAATATAGATTACAATAAAATATATATAGAAATTAGTACGTATATCTAGAATATTTGTAATGACGAAATGTATATGTGTCGTAATACTGTGTTTTACTGCTTATTATATGTATATGCTCAAGTTTACGTTAATGAAATGTTAATTTAAATGTTTGTGAATATTTCATTAAAATTAATATTTGTTTAAATGTATTATTTAAGGCTAAAGAAGAGATGAAGAATAGGCAATAGAAAGAAATAGAAAGAAGAAAAGAAATAAAAGGAAAAATGAAAGAAAAATGAAAAAAGATTTGAAATCAGAAAAGGTATAAAGAATAAAAAAAAGAAAAAAGAAAAAAAAGAGAGGGGGGAAGAAGAAAGAAGAAGCAAATAATATTTAATATTAAGTAATAATATTATCTAATATCATATTAAAATCAGCTGATTTCTGTCAAAAACATTAATCGAGTTTAAAGAATTATAACATAGCATATTATTTAAAACATTATTATTTTAATTTTTATACCATATTATTTTAAAATTAATTAGCAAATTAACACTTTAATCAGCTGATATTTGTCAAAAAATATTAATAAAGTAAAAATTTGAAAACTAAATTTTAAAATAATTATATATTATAAAAATTGAAATAGAAATATGTTGTAAATAATATGTTATAATACCTTATCTGCGATTAATATTTTTTGATAAAAATTAGCTGATAACTATCAAAAATATTAATCGAGTTTAAAGTATTATATTATATTTTATTTAAAACACATTATTATTTTAAATTTTATATCATATTATTATATTATCATATCAATATTATTATTATTATTGATAGGCGTATCATATAAATTGAATGGAGTTAAATTTTTGATGAACATGCTCTCAAACAAGCACAGAGATGAAGTAAACTAACAGATTCATTCCAAAATAATTATCATAATTTTTAGCTAATTAAGGATGAATAATAATTAAGCGAAAAGTTTCTCTATTTAAATTATTTAATAGGTATGCCTTTCGAGTTATCAATTTATATAAAAATATCATTTTTTTATGATGGATTAATTTTAAAACATAATGCGATTTGACATGACCCAAAAATTATTTAAAATAAATCCCCCCATAATTAATAATCCTGCTTAATTAATATCTTCACTTAATTTTTCAATTAAGTATGATGAATGATATATAGGATAAATCTAATTTAAATAACTTCATTTTTGGACATGTCTGACAATGAGTGCATCTTCATCAAAAATTACGTTCCAGCTTAATTATTACTTTATTTAAATTATGTGATATGCCTATAAATCTATGGATTTTTATATAAATAAAAACTTTTTTTACGATGGATCAATTTTAAGATTTAAAGCAATTTGAGAAAACTCAACCAAACTCAAAAAAAATTTCAAATTAATTCTATCTCTCTTACTTAATATTACCCTTAATTAGCTGATTAATTATTATATTTGATTTAGGAGAAACAAATATGATCTATTTAACTTCATCTTTGTGCATGTTTGAGTGCATTTTTACCAAAAATTTAACTCCAGTTTGATTATTTTGTTATTCAAGTTATATCAGATTCATCTTAAAACAATTATCAAAGATTACAGCTAATTAATAAAGAATAATATTTAAGCGAAATGGGATTGATTTTAAATTATTTTTGGGCATGGTCGGATACTATCAAATCGCATTAAGTCTTAAAATTAATCCATCGTTTAAAAAATTTTTTATTTCTATATAGGACGATAGATCGATAGACGAATCATATAATTTGAATAACGAAATAATCAAGCAAGAGTTAAATTTTTGTTAAAAATTATCTCAAACATGCACAATGATGAAGTTAAATTGACTAGATTGATCCCAAATCAATTATTACAATTAACCAAAAAATTAAGGGTGAATATTAATAAGCAATAAGTTTCTCTATTTAAATTTTGTGATATAGATATTAATTAAGCATGGGATTGATTTGATTTTATTTTTGGGCGTAGTTAAATGTTTGAATATTTCATTAAAATTTATATTTTTTTAAATGTTTTATTTAAGGCTAAAGAAGGGATGAAGAATAGGCAATCCAAAGAGAAAGAAAGAAAAAAAAATAAAAGGAAAAATGAAGAAAAAAATGAAAGATTTGAAATCAGAAAAGGTGAAATATAGGAAAAAGAAAATAAGAGAAGGAAGAGAGAGGAGAGCGAGAAGGAGAGAGAGAGAGAGAGAGAGAGAGAGAGAGAAGAAAAAAGAAAGAATAGATATTATAGTATTTGGTAATAATAATATTGTTATAAATTTATAATTTAATAATAATATTATATTTAAGTCTATAAAATATGTATATATATATTTTTTAAATGTTTAAATATTATTAAAGTTAATAATTATTTAAATGTTTTATTTAAAGCTAAAGAAGAAGAAAAAAAGAAGGAAGTTTTAAAATTAGAGAAGACGAAAAATGAAAGAGATTGAGAGAGATAGAAAGAAGAAAAAAATGAATAATTATATTAGGTAATAATATTATTTAAAATCATATATGTATAAACATATAGAATATATATACAGTGTGTTCCAAAATTACCGAACACTCTGGAATATTTCTAAGGTTATTTGGAGGCGATTTTTCTTTCGCGAAAATGTCGAAGCACTAATAACTTTTTAATTATAAGCAATTAAAAATAAAAAATTTTTCGCAAACTAAACCTTATAAAAATAAAATACTAACAAAATCACATTTTTCAGTTAATTTCAGGTAGAGTTTACTTTTATAGAATTTTAATTTAAAACTTAGTTATAAAGATACATGTTGGTAAAAATTGGGAACATGCAAAAATCGTCTCCAATAGAGTGTTCGGTAATTTTGGAACACTCTGTATATATATTTTATATTATAAATTATATATATATATATATATATATATGTATATATAAAATATTAATCGAGTTTAAAGTATTGTAACATATTATCTAAAATATTAATTGCAGATAAGGTATTATAATTTTTTATAACATATTATTATTTCAAAATTTAATTATCAAATTTTCGTTTTATTAATATTTTTTGACAGAAATCAGCTGATAACTGTGAAAAATATTAATCAAGTTTAAAGTATTATAACATATGATTTAAACATATTGCTATTATAAAACATTACTATTTCAATTTTTATAAAAATGAACTCAATATTTTTATAAAAATGTACTCAATTTTTATAAAAATGCACAAATATGTAAAAAAGATGAAATTAAATTGATCAAATTCATCCCAAATCAATTAGCATAATTAATCAGCTAATTAAGGGTAAATATTAATTAAGCGAGAAGTTTTTCTATTTAAATTATATGATATGCTCACCGATCTATCGATTTATATAAAAATAAAAACACTTTTTTTGACGATGGATTAATTATAATGCCTAATGCGATTTGACATAACCAAATCACGCCCAAAAATTATTTTATATCAATCACATCCCGATTAATTAATTAATATCCTCACTTAATTAGTCAAATAAGTATGGTAAATAATTTGGGATAAATCTAATCAAAATAACTTAATCTTTGGACATATCTGAGTCCATCTTATTCATCAAAAATTAAGTTTCAGCTTGATTATTTCGTTATTTAAGTTTTACGATAAGCTTATCTATCTATCATTCTATATAGGAATATAAACATTTCTTTGTAACGATGGATCAATTTCAAGATGAAATGCTATTTGATAAAATCTAACCAAGCTAGAAAACAATTTTAAATCAATCTCATTTCGTTTAATTAATATTCACTTTTAATTAGCTGATTAATAATATTATTATTATTATTATTATTATTATTATATTATATAATTATTATAATTAATTTGGAATAAATCTGATCAATTTAACTTCATTTTTGTGCATGTTTGAGTGCATTTTCATTAAAAATTCAAATCCAGTTTTATTATTTCGTTATTCAAGTTATATCATATTTATCTTGAAACAATTGTCATAATCTTCAGCTAATTAAGGGTAAATTTTAATTAAACAAGATGGGATTAATTAAAAAATATTTTTGGGCATGATTAATTAACATCAAATCGCAATAAATGTTAAAATTGATCCATCGTCAAAAAGAAATGTTTCTATTTTCATATACGACAAGATAGATCGATATGCCTATCATATAAATTTTATAACAAAATAATCAAGCTGGAGTTAAATTTTTGATGAAAATGCACTCAAACAAGCACAAAGATGAAGTTAAATTGATTAGGTTGAACCCAAATCAATTAGAATAGATTATCACTATTCGTTTACTGACCATTTGATTTTGTTTGATTTTTTATATTATTCAAGTAATGATCGAAGAAAGCGCGCACGTTAGCGCGCGCTGCATGCTAGTTCATAATAAAAAAGGAGCTGTAGACCTGATTATTCAAGTAATGATCGAAGAAAGCGCGCACGTTAGCGCGCGCTGCGCGCTAGTCCATAATAAAAAAGGAGCTGTAGACCTGAAAAGTGCGCGTTTGGAGTCGATATGTATTGCATCTATTATTGACTCTTTTCCGCGCATGTGATTGGCGGTCGTGAGAGAAAGGTGTGAACGTAATCCATAATAAAAAAGGAATTGTAGCCCTGAGAAGTGCGCGTTTGGAGTCGATATGTAATATGTATCGCATCTATTATTATTGATTTTTTTCTGCGTATGTGATTGGCGGTCTTGAGAGAAAGGTGTGGACGTAATCGCCGAATTTGTAATTCGGTGACAGTTTGGTGACATTTCGTGACACATTGTGAGTGGGGTTAATCTTACTTGCAATTTTATTTTTATAAGGGTCATGCTATAGCTGTTATTTCGGGAGAAATTGTTAATTATAAACGAAAAGTTTGGCCGACTTTTTATTTGACATATTTTAATGGTGCATATTGTGAAATGAGACGCAGCATATTAGTTCGTGAAACAAGCATGATATCACCTCTAACAGTATTACTATTTAATCAAGGAGAAACTCAATGTTATGAGGTGATTAAATAATTATACAATTAAATTATGTATATATATTAGGTGTACAAATTAATTCTCGGCCTTTTTTAATGAAAATTAACGTTTATTTAAACAAACTTAGAATAAACTTTAATCAATAAAGTAATCTCCGGCGGCATCTACACATTTTTGCCATCTTTTGGGTAGGTGACGAATCCCCTCTTGATAAAAGAACGCCGGTTTAGAGTCAATAAAGTCAGCAATGCATTTTTCGACCTCTTGGAGCGTTTTAAAGTGGGAATCTGCCAAATAGTGTTGGAGGGACCGGAACAAGTGAAAATCTGACAGGGCTAGGTCCGGTGAATACGCCGGATGTGGCAAAATTTCCCAGCCCAACAAATCAAGCGTGTCCTTAGTCGCTTTAGCCGTGTGTGGCCTCGCGTTATCGTGCAGCAGAATGACCGGCCTTCGTCCATTGCCCGTAAAAAATCTTTTGCGCTCGATTTCGTCACTTAAACGCAAAAGTTGAATTTTGTAACGCTCAGCAGTAACAGTTTTACCCGGTTTTTTTAAATTGAAATGCAAAGAGCAAACAATGCCTAATGTGTTGTTTATTAGACGCCATCATGTTTACTGTGCTTATGTTGAATTATTTGAAGTTATGTCAATTATATATATCGGTTTTATAGTGTATGATGTTGGTACTATACAGCCCTGAAGTTGGCTGCAAAAACTTTCCTCTTAAATAAATGTTACAGCTGATTTAATATTAGGGCCGAGAATTAATTTGTACACCTAATACGTACACATATATGTACACACATATACATATGAATGTATATAATAGATAATAATAATTACACAATTTATAATTTGTTCTGGATTTCAGAGAAATAATGGCAAAATAGATATTTTGTAATTAAGATCAATCAACGACATACTTTAAAATTTTCTTGTAATAAAGAGTAAGTATTTATATGTATGTCTTTATATTTTTTCTTTAGTGTGTGTGTATTCCAATTTATTTAAATCATCTATTCCTTTTTAGAACTCTTATTAAGTCTTGTATTTATTTTCTTTTAGGACTGCCGATGTGCTCTTAGAATTTAGGAATATTATGTGGTTACACTCATTGGAGAAGCCAGGAGTTAGCGAACGCGGTGGTGATCTTAATTCAAAACAGATATTTGAATATATATACGTTAAGTCACATGTTTTTTAATATTTTTTATAATAAAACGGAGAGCCATTTTTTTGTTTTTCTATATTTTTAAATGCGTTTTCTCATTTAATGTTCTAATCATTAACGGCGATAATTTGTGATTTTTTAAATCTTAGGGTCAAGTCCAATATATGTATCTTATATTATATTCGTGTTTTTTCAATATTTTTATTACTTCTCGTGGGACTATTTCATTATTTTCGATATTATTTCGATATTCGATAGTATTTTGATATTATTAAATCCGCTTTTTCATTTTTTAATAAGTTTTCATCATTACCGGCAATAATTAATTTTACAATATTTTAGGGTCGCGATTTAGATACCATAACGTTAAGTTTTATCGTGTCTTTTTTAAATGTTTTATTATCGACCTGAGCATTATTTTATTAATGTTTTCTTATATTTTTAAACGCATTCTTTAACATTATAATAGATTTTAATCAACAATAACAATAATGAAATTTTTCGAAATTTTAGGGTCGCGATTTACATATCATTAAGTAAAGTCTTTATATAATATATATATTATATAAGAAAAGTTGCAGGCTTTTATGATTTTAATATACAAAGATTATTTACAGATTATTTTTATACCAAACACAGTAGTAAGTAAGACACACTATGGGGCGTCAAAACAAACCCCCACCACTCACCCTCTGGCGCCAGTGACGTCACTAAACCAGCGGGGGTGCCGTCTCGTCATAGGTCATTAATCCAGCGGGGGTCTCGACCACGGTCCCATCACAGGTTAAAGTTGAGGGAGACGAGCCCCGCTCGCGTGCCAGGTAACAATATTAATGTTAGTGACAATGAGAGAAAAGTCGAACATTAGGACGACTGAGACGAATAAAAAAAAGACATTATCGCACTGATTATGATGTAATTTTAATTTTTAGAGGAAACCAAAGTTTGTGTTTCGCAGTAAAAAGGGAAAAGGGAAATGATGGGAAGAAAATACTAAATAATTTTAATGAGAAAAAGTTCACATTTATTTAAATTGGTTTTTTACATAAAACAATATTACTTTATTATATGTATATAAAGTTCAAAATATTTTAAGCACGTTTTTCGCGAAGAAAAATTTTATTTTTTTATTGTTAATATTGAGCGCTTCATGACATCTTCGAGCGTTAATTTTACACGTCCGCGACCGTTACATTAAAAACGCGTATATTAAATTGTTGCACGATATCGAGTCCCCCGGCACTCTGCGCTACCGAACGTACGAGTCGCCAAATATCCTCGCTCGTCAAGTCACGCACTGGACGAAACGATAAACCCGCGGGACCATGCGTCAAATTCGGTGAATCGAATGATATTCCTACGTAATGGTCAGATTCGCACGTTCGTATAGCGTACGCGTAAATTTCGCGGAACGCGATTTCTAGCGCGCGATATATATCTTCGTCTTCAGATAACTGTCATATCGCAAAACTCGCTTCTCTTCCGATTACGCCAAAATTTTTTTATCGTCGTGTATTCTCCGACAACAAATTTATGTATCGAAAATCACCGACCTGATGTTGTTGTTGATTCTCCAGCTGATCTTCTTCGCCTTCTTGAGCTATTGTTGCGTTGACGTGTCGATTCTCCATTTCTTCTTCAGCTTCTTCAGTCTCCGACGTGGTGTTAAGGCAATTTTCCACTTCGGCTTCCTCTACGTTCTCTTCTCTCTCATCTCTTTCCTCGTTATCAGGAAGCTGCGACACTTGTAAGATATCTGCTACATCAAGTATTACTCGTGAGTATTCCCCATCTTTCAATTTTTATCTCGTTTCTAGCCTTCCGGAGAAAAGTAAGGCGTGTAACAGATTTCTAATAAAAACAATTTACATTCGTTTAAAAATTTTAAATTAAAAGTTTTAAAATATTAAATTCGCGCATAAAATGACGAGAAATAAGATAACATTGTTACCTTCATTCACTACATACACCCGGTAGTCGTCATCGCTGTTCTCCACATTATCCATCGTAACGTGTTATTCTTCTTCTTCCTGCTCTTCTTCTTCTTTTTCCTCCTGCTCTTCTTCTTCTTGCTCTTCTTCTTCTTTCTGCACTTCTTCTTCTTGCACTTCTTCTTCTTGCACTTCTTCCTGCACTTCTTCCTGCTCTTCTTTTTCCTGCATTCTATTTATAAGCCCACCAATCATTGGGAAAGCTAATAAAATCATAAAGATGATATTAATATTTTTCTAAATTTTTACATTTTACTTCCTCATGTGAAACGTTTAAATTTATTTTAAAATATTAACTTACTGGGTAAAAATATTTCAGGATCGGCTGTGCTCACGGTGACTATACTCGCGTTATCATCGTCATCATCAATATCGCTATCTAAAAATAATATAAATATACATATTTCGTAAAATTTTTACATTTTTACTTTTTGCGTTATTTTCTTAAAATTGAAGCTTACCTGATGATAGCGAAATAACTGGAATCGACTCACGTGCATTTTCGTTTAATCGTACTCTCCCTAAAATTTATCATGTTATCTTGGTAAAGAAATTGTGAAATTTCTTAAAAATTAATATTTTATTTATACAAACTTACGTGCAGGTGGTGCCTCGAGCACTTCTTCTGCCCGACGTCTTCGGCCCATTGCAGAGACTATACGCGCAACATTCGCGGGGATATTGTTATCTACAAATTATTGATTTGAAAATTTAGAAAAATTAACAAGTTCTAAGAGTAGTTTTATTGTATTTTTTAAAAAGCACATTTCAATTACCTGCTAAACATCTTCGATAATTCAATAGCAAGAAGCTAATATGTCCTCCTACATCTTCTTCCTCGATCAAATGCTTCGCGCATTCCCATCACTTCACCCGCGAAACGTAATAATCTTTCATCTCCGTTAAAATGTCCCAATCTATATAAAATTGCTAGTACGGTATTTGTACTAGCACACGCGAAACGTTGAAAAATCGCGTAATTTGTCTCCGCCGACTCATCCGACAATTCGGTTAAATATTGCTCGCTGTTAAACCCCGGTACCAAATTTGCTGTTAAATTTACACACTTTGTCACTGTAGCTTTAATCCCCGACATTTTTACACTTAAAGCAAAAATTAACTTTAATTTTTGCCAAAATTGAAACGAGTCACAACGTGTCAAAAACAAGTTGCTCAACGCGACAACGAACTTAGAAAAACATTTTCTCTTTCGCTTCGTAGAATTTATACTCTTTTCCCTACTCCACGAAATAGGGAGAAATTTTCGTTAACATATTATTTGTCCATCTGTATAACATATATTTTAGAGGAAAAAGGCCAATATTCCTCAATATTTTTTCATTCCTGCGTATCTCATTTCTTTTAGAAACTTTTTATTTGTTGCACTATTGAAAATATTTTCTAGTTGAAGATTTATCACAGGATAAATTGTTCAATATTATCTACTTTTATCCTTTAAAATTTATTACTGTTCAATATTATTTTGAAATTGAAAATTAGAAACAGAATTTCATGCTTTCCATCTTACATCATCTCTGCGTCAACATTCCAAGTTAATTTTTTGTATATTGTTTAATTTTTTGTATATTGGTTTCTTTTTTGCGTTTATTGTTATTGTTATTGATTTATTTCTTTTTAAAAGAATTGTTATTTGAAAAACTTTGTTAGTTTTTCTATTAAAAATATTTCCTAAAACCGAGATAACGTAAATAATTGACCAATATTATATATATATTTTTTCTTTTTTTTTTTTGCTTCAGGGATTTCTTTTATTTTCGAAGGAAAATTTTAAAAGTCACAAAAAAAGCAAACATTTATCAAGAAAATTCTCATATACAACAATTACTTTTACTTTTTACAAATCAATATTATCCTAACGTCAGCTTTAACGTTGTCTGATTTCTTTGTACAAATATTTATTACCCTTGACAAATTTTTATAAATTTTTTTGCTCCAGGAGTTTCTTTTATTTTCAAAGAAAAATTTTAAAAGTCATAAAAAAGTAAACATTTATCAAATAAATTCTTTTATACAAAAATTACTTTTACTTTTTACAATTCAATATTGTAACTACAGCTTTAAACTTATCTTATTTCTTTGTACAAATATTTATTACCCTTGACAAATCTTTATAAATTACTATTACTCCGCGTTAATCAGCTGAACGCGACGCGGTACTCTTTGCTCGTACACGTGTAGAAAAACGCTAGCGCGAGTATGCGGTCGCCGCGGGTGTGCTTCCCCCCGGAACGCGGAATAAGCTTATGACCAAGTCAAGCTTTATTTTTAAAAAATATACGCAACACATGTATATATATATACGAGGGTAAGTCAAAAAGTAAAGGGACAAATAAAGAAAAACACATTTATTTTAATCTATGTGGAAAATTTTTTCCTCGTAGTGCTTCTTTTAATAAACCGAGAAGATGAAAAGATGAAAAGAAAAAAGAAAAAAAAAGAAAAGAAATACTACGAGAAAAAAAATTTTCTTTGGATGAGAAGGTCATTGCAGTGGTGCATAACTGGCTACGCATCCAATCCAAATCTTTCTTCCAGGATGAAATACAGAAGCTTATTAAGTAGTGGATCAAATGTATCGATGTTGGTGGGGATTATGTCAAAAAATGATATGTAAATTTTCCACATAGGTTAAAATAAATGTGTTTTTCTTTATTTGTCCCTTTACTATTTGATTTACCCTCGTATGTTTTTACTCACATTCACTCACATACGCACGCGCACATAATTGTTACTAAACATGTTATGCGATGACTTCTTCATTTATCAACTCGTGAGTAGCATCTAAATTAATCATTACGTGAAATGGACGTACGCTGGAAACATCCGTGGATGTCGATCGTCTGCGGATCTACGGGTTGCAGGAAAACAATTTTCGTGAAAACTTTTCTTAGACAATAAATTCTTTAAATATCGCTAGTAAATTAATCAAAGGATCAATATTGAAAATAATCGACCAAACTAGCACAAATTTTTTACACTTTATTAAAAGTTACGACGTTTCGACCATATGGTTGTGGTCCTTTTCAAGTATACAGTTATAAATGTGAATCTTAGCCAAGCATGTTCAAATAAAAGATTCGCTCACACATGTTGTCAATATTAAAGGCGAGAACGTTAAGTCAGTAAGAAACCTTGTCAATAACTGTTTTTTCTTAGACATTTATCCGACACATGTCCGATGTTCGATTCGAAAGAATTTTATTTTATTACGCCGAATGGCAAGATTCGTATCATCGGCTGCAATGTGACACTAGTGAAAGTAAAGAAGTAGAAAAAAGCGAAGCACGTAAGAACGAATGTAATATTTTGCTAAAAACGAAGAAAAATATAATCGAATTTCACGAAGGATTACCACGTCCGGAAGATTATTCCAACGATCCGTTGACTCCAAAATTGGTGATACACAATTGACGATCTTATGAGGGAATCGTCTTCGTGTGATGCTATCGTAGATCTGTTTATCAAAGGAAGTCATCATAAGAATCTCAGTGTTGTACTTATTTCGCAAAATCTTTTCCATCAGGGTCGCGGACGTGACATATCTCTCAACGCAAATTACATAGTAGTTTTCAAAAATCCACGTGATCGGGCTCAAATTCGACATCTCTCACGTCAAGTATATCCCGACGATCCGAAATTTCTAGAAGAAGCATACTACGAAGCTACCATGCGACCTCACGGCTATTTATTGCTTGATCTAAAACAATCGACTCCTGACGAATATATCGGTTTTGCACGTGCATCTTTCCCGATGACGAATTGCATTACGCCTACATTCCTCGTAGATCGAGTAGTAGGGGAGGGGGAATATAAAAGTGGTATTTGTGTTTACATTTCGTCAGTCTCACAATTTTGTCATAATGGTGACACGTGGTAAAAATATCAAAGCGACTTCGACGACGTCGAAAAATTTTTCCGACAGCGCAATAAAGATCGCTAGACGTTCCATTGGTGAGAGAAACGCTTGTCTTTTAAAAGCTTTGTGTTATTTGAATAAAAATCAGAGAGCAACGTTCTTACGTAACGCCGACAATAAACTCATAAAGTGTATTCAAGAGTGCGTTTTCAACACGCTCAAAGGTAACGTTCCACTTGCTAGTAGCGAAAAGAAAGGTTTAGCCAAACATAAAGCAATCCTACGGCGTATCGCAGTAAAACGCGATAATTTGAAGGCTAAAAGAAAGTTGTTGATACAACGGGGTGGATTTTTACCCTATCTTATCGGACCTATACTCGGTGCTATATTATCACGGATTATAGGAGAGTGAAAAAGAAAAATACAACTTTATATATTTTTTCAAAAAAATACTAATTATAAAAGAAATAACAAATGTGAAAAACAACTATTACTACACTTGTCACACCAAATAATGGAGAAGGCAAAAAAAAATGGTTTTGATTTCTACAGAAAATCTCGAAAAAATGCAACGAATGCAGCATCACCAGCAACCGGAAATAACATCGAATCTATCGAATCGAAGGAAAAAAATATGGAGATATCAGATGGAAATAATAATAACTCTGTACGGACTCCGGGAACTCATTTATCGCGTCTCGACGCGGAGATGTGACGTATTCTCAATCTCGCGACTCCTACCGACGAAGGCGAGAGATGGAAATTGTATAAGGAAACACTTCGACGTTATCTTCACTTTGTTCGGGAAGCGAAACGATCTCGCAACGATTCGCGCAATGATACGCAAGGCAACGTCGATGTCGGAGATGGCGAGCAGAACGAAGACATTGATATGACGTTATTAAACGAAGATCTCCCGGAAATGGGAACTTCAATTAGCAGTGAAGGAAACATTAGCGAAAGTAGTTTTGAAAAGAAACGTGCTTAAACGGAAATTAAGCGGAAATGATTAAAGAAATACTCAACAATGTACCTAAAACTTATCTCGTCAAAGCACACTCACTATTAAAATATTTGCTTAAAATTCCGTCATCTAAGAAATTAGCTGGGATAAACGCAGACTCGTCACTATAGACAATGAAGTTGTAACGGGGTCGAATATTACTGAACTTATAAACGACGCTGTACGCGAGAGAAAAACGGTGAAAGCAACCGGGAGAATTCAGTTTGCGAGATTACTTCGCGACATAAATACGCTTTTCAATCTCATAGAAAATCGCGATTTATTGACTATGTTTGCACGTAAATCTCAGCGTATTAAAAATACGTTGCCGTACGGGAGCTCAACTCCGAAAATTCCGCTCTCACATTCAAAGTTATACAGACGAAAATTAGACGAAACTGAAGAAGACACGGTGTTTTTATCCGTCACTGACGATAGCGATGACGGTAAAACATTAATAAGCAACGAGGATTCACTGACAAAAAGGAAGAAAGGTTTATTTCATTGGAGCAAACTCGAATAATGGAACTCGAAAAATTGTATTACGATCCCTCGCACTACGCAGGCTATTCCGCGGAGAATTTATCTAGAGCTGCTAAACCACATTTTACGCGTAACGACGTCATTGAATGGCTTAAATCGCAAGATACGTACACGCTACATCGTCCAGTACGACGAAAATTTCCGCGTTTATATTATAACGTGACAAATATCGACGATTTATGGGAGGCAGATTTAATCGATCTTCGTAATCTCAAAAGTTATAATGACGGATGTTCCTATCTGCTGACAATTATTGACGTGCTTAGTAAATTTGTTTGGGAGAACCATTACGTGACAAAACAGCTACCTGCGTGACAAAAGCCTTTCAACGTGTGCTTTTGAGAAACAATAAACGAATACCTGTATACTTGCAAACGGATAAAGGTAAAGAATTTATAGCTAGTCCTGTACAAAAGTAGAATTTATAGCTAGTCCTGTTCTTTAAGAAAAAGGCATACGTTTTCGTGTAGCCCGCAATCCCGATATTAAAGCAGCTGTTGTAGAACGATTTAATAGAACACTCAAGGAGCGGATGTGGCGTTATTTTACACATAACAATACGCGACGTTACATTGATATTTTACAGGATATCGTTCACGCTTACACTCATACTCGTCATTCTTCTATTAAAATGCAGCCTGCAGTCGTTACGCGGGAAAATGCTCGTATCGCGCGTGAAAATATTAATCGTCGTTGGAACGGCGATGACATCGACGACGTCAACAAGAAGAAAAAGTATCGCGAACGCAAAAAGTTAAATATAACGCTGGTGATCTCGTGCGCGTCGGTAGAGCAAAAGTAGCCTTTGAGAAAGGATACGAGGCAAAGTGGAGCGAAGCAATATTTCGAATTCACCGTGTTCTCGAATGGAGGAAACCCTGCGTATACGAATTAAGTGATTTAGAGGGCGAAATTACGGAATTTTTTACGAACAAGAATTAACACCGGTCAATAAAGACTTACAAGGGGAAGAATTTATCATCGACCGCGTGATAAAAAGCAAAGGACGCGGAAACAATAAACAATTGTTAGTTAGCTGGCAAGATTATCCTTTAAAATTCAATTTTTGGATTCTTGCAGTTTAAGATCTTTGAGTCAAAATGAAGGAGGAGCAATTTTACATGATTCTTCCGAGCAATAGTAGTATGAGTTACTTTCCGGAAAATAAAACCACGTGTTTTACCACTGAATTACCTCAACGTATAGAGTTACAGGGTCGATGGAAAGTAGCGCTTGCTGAGATTCAGTTTCCATATTGTTTTTTACATATACGATCAGACGAGAAAGGAATAATCAGGTTTATTGATATTAGTGAGAAGGAAGCAGTAATTAAGGCTGAGAAATCACAACTACCGACGGGAGTTTACTCGAATATGCAAGATATTATAGATGCCTTAAATTTCGCAGCCAAATCTGTTGAATCGCTATAATTTGGCAATTCGATGCTAGCAAAGGTGGTAAAACTTTCATGAAACTTTCCTGTGAAAAAAAGAAATGTTCTATGGTTCATTATGTAAATTTTTCCGAAAAAATTCACAGCATACTCGGATTTGATATACCAGTTACCCAGCGAGAAATGATTGGTCGAATCGACGTCAATTCAACATCAATTCGACCAAATTGACGTTGATTCGACGTCGAATCGACATCGATTCGACCACCATTTCTCACTGGGTAAACGTATTAGGGATCTTGATCAACAGAAAAGTGATTCTGCTATAGCAACTTCTTTGCCGGCAAGATTTTATAATGAAATCAGCAAAGGTATACACAGTAAAGAGAATCTCGATAAACTCATAAGTGGTTCAATTATCCTAGACCTTATGTTGCCTTCATGGGTTTATGATGAAGAAATTTATTCGTTGCAATTTTACAAGCTCTCGCGCAATTATCCGATCATATCCACTAAACCAGCTAGTTTGTTGCGTGCCATTCCCGACAAGCTCTTTGTCTATTGTGACATTTGCGAACCTTATATTATAGGCGATGTACAAGCTCCACTTCTTCGCGTAGTCGCACTCGATGCACGAAATAATTACGCGTTTGCATCCAGTCAAGTAAGACTTTTCTCGCACATGTATTACATTGCATTGCGACGTGTTTTACGTACGATCGAAATAGATATAAGAGATCAACTTGGAAAGAGTATACCATTTGAATTTGGAACGTTGACGGTGACATTACACTTTAGGCGAGTCGATTAAATATTATAAAAATACTCAACAGCTACGATAGAAAAAATAAAAAGAGAAAAAAGCAAATTAATTCCTATTAATGGATCACTATTCGGAATATTACGAGCAATTATAGAACGGGGCTAGTCGTGGCGGCGGAATTCCGCGAATTTTTGTCGGATCAGCCTATCAACGTGGTCACGGTATCGGAAGTTTTCTCGGAGGATTATTCAAACGCGTGCTGCCTTATCTAAGTAAGGGTGTACGGGCGGTAGGAAAAGAAGCTTTACGTGCCGGTGTTAATATAATCGAAGATGTTGAAAATAATACTCCGTTAAAGTAGCAATAAAACATTGTTTTGAAGAATCACGCGACAATCTCAAAAGAAAAGCTAAATAAAAAATAGGTAGTCTGATGAAAGGTTTAGGATATAAATTGGATGCAAAAATGCATGTAGCTCAGTTTCCATTTGGGGCGCTTGATGCGCACATCGTTAAATCAGCGACAACAACGGGACGTAAACGACGACGTACGAAAAGTTCGTCGAAAATCAAGACGCGCGGGAAAAAAAGAACAAAATTATCGAAGAACAAGAAAAAGAAGAAAAACACACGACAGTGAAAAGACTCAAGTCTGCGAAACGACAGAAAATTGGCAAGAAACGCACCGTATCCGATATATTTTCTTAAACATTATTATTTTAAACTCAGCAACAAAAAAATTCTAGAAAATAAGTATGTCTTTTCTTCACACACACTCGAGCGAGTGTTTAAAAAGCAAACTCGATCTCTTTTCTTTACCGCCTACGCAAACTAGTATCGAAAGTTTGCAATGGATTTATTACAATTTACAAGCTTGTGACCTCTCTCTCGGACGACTCACCAATAGAATTCGTCATCCCCGGTCACGGAGAAGAATATCTAGATCTCACACACACAATACTGAGTCTTCGTATACGCGTAGACCCGTTCGACGTTTCAACGAGAGGAACTACAGGAACAAGCAGCAGCAGCGCCAGCAGCGAAAGCAACGTAGGCCCCGTAAATCATTTACTTCATTCAATTTTCAATCAGATCGACGTATATTTCAATCAAAAGCTCGTGTCGCCTCCAAACAACGCTTACGCGTACCGCGCGTACATCGAGGCATTGTTAAATTATTCTTCACCCGCAAAAACTTCCCATCTAACTTCATGCTTGTGGGACGCGGATACACCCGATCACGTGGACGAATTGTTGGAATCGAAAACAGCCAATCCTGCACTCGTGAGACGCGCTCAATACATCCGCGGCGGTCGAACGCTAGATCTTATGGGTCATCTTCATTGCGATGTTTTCAATCAAGACAAATTCTTGATTAATGGTGTGGAAGTACGACTGAGACTCGTCCGCTTGAAAGATTTGTTTTGTCTTATGGAAAGTAATGGCTCCTCAAAAATTCATATTCTCGATGCCAGTTTGCTTATAAGAAGGACAAAAATTAGCTCCGGAGTATTACTAGCACACGCTAGAATGCTGAGTGAAGTTACAGCCAAGTATCCGCTCACGAGAGTCGAGGTTAAATCATTCACGATTCACAGCAGTTTGTGGGTGAATCTTTAGATAACGTAATACTCGGACAACTACCGAAACGTATAATTGTCGGTTTCGTAAATAATAGAGTGTTTAATGGTGATATAAAATTAAATCCGTTTAAGGTAAATGCTGGAGTGACGGCCGAACTCCGATAGGTTAGCACCACACATATCCAAATATATACACGTATACACATATACACACGATAGGTTAGCACCACACATATCCAAACATATGCACGTATACGCATATACACACACATATGCGTGAAAATGTTTTTAATATATAACTTTTTTATTAGACTTGCTGTTAAAGATAACAAAAAAAAGGCTTTGTATTAAATTTAATATTGTTAACTCTCTGTATCAATTTATATCGTCTTTCGTCCGGTTGTTATTATCTCCGTAATTATTTCTGTTTCTATGCTTTCTCATATGACCTTTCGGTCGTCGCGTCATGTATTGTTTAATTCTTCCGAGCGAGCCTTCGACAACGAAAAGATCACAAATCTATCGAACCATCGTTTGTCATTTCCAGTATTCTGACTTATACCTATCGCGGGTTATTATTGTTTTGGTCTCGCAACGGTAGTCTAAATTTAAACCATATATGTAGTGTATTGCGCAGACCACGGAATCTCCGGCTCGATTCTGAGAAGCTTCCAGAAACTCGACAATATATATAAACACGCGAAATGCCCGGCGACTTTGAGACTTGCTTATTTTGTCTGGCTGTTCACGACAGTCAGTTCAAGCATTTAATCGAGCGAGACGATCAGTTACTTCAATCATTTTAAGAAATTTCCGATAACGAGTTGCGAGTCTAGCGATTCATCGCTCAGTGTATATCTTTTAACTGCGATCATTAAAGATCTCATCAAATCTTCCAAAATTACTTGGTAACAATTTTCACTTCTTCTTTCATTGACATTGATCCTTGTTCATTTCCGATCTCCTTCGTTCGATTCCCATCTCGCTTTCTCGCTCTCTTTCAGTGTACTGCTTCTTTCGCTCTTTCACTCTAGTTTTTCCTCTCTCTCACTCTCTCGCTATCACACGCTCTCCATTCTTTCCCTCTTCCTCTCGCTCTCTCGGAGCAAGCCGGCATCCTCGATTTACACGCGACAAAATTTCGTTCGTGCGTAAACATAATTTGGTCCTTCGAGCCGGATTCTACTGAGGTAATCTGTACGGAATCAAAGCGGAGTGCCGTGTGACCAAAGTGACAGTCTAATCAGCAGAAATGGACGAACTGTACCAACATCAATCATCGCTATTCCATACGGTATCACGTTCGCTCGACAATTTCAAAAAGATCGGAAAGAAAAATTACACGGCCGCTAAAATCCGATCGCGAGTGACCTCGTTGAAGGAGACCTGGACGCAATGTACTCAGAATCACGCTGCTCTTCTGCATGGCATCTCACGGGATAAACGCGACACGATGGCATATTTCCGAGATCAATTGTTCGACGAACACGAGGACGTCTACCAAGAGACGCTGGACTACATGGCCGAGTGTCTCGAGGATATCGAACCACCTGGGGACCCCCTTCAGTCGTCCAGTCGAATATCCAGCCAGGGTGAATGTACCTCTTCATTTTCTTTATCGCATTTGCCGCCAATTAAAATTCCCCCATTTTGCGGAAACTACGACGAATGGGAAAGTTTTCGCGATCGATTCACGTCGTTAATTATTGCAAACAAGGATCTCACTTCGTTCGCACGTATGCATTTCTTAGCGTCCAGTTTAACCGGCCGCGCTCTTGAGTCAATTAAAACAATACCTATTACCGCTGATAATTTTGAAATCGCTTGGAAAACGCTAGTTTCGCGCTATGAAAATAAGCGGCGATTAATTGAAGTGCACGTCTGTGCCCTTCATAATTTACCAAGCGTTTCACGCGAAAACGCAGTTGAACTCAACGAGCTACGTGATAAAGCAAATCGCGCGATAGCGTCTCTCAAAAATTTAGGCCGATCTGCGGACGAAATTCTAAATGATGTATTAATTTACCGGGTGTCTCAGCAATTGGATCATGCGACGCGAAAAGCATGGAAATTAAAAGGATGCGATGATGCGAAAATTCCGACATATGCAGAATTCGATAGCTTCCTAGCGTCACGCGCTCGCGCTCTCGAAGAATTAACCTCTTCCAACGGGAAAGCTGTTCGCTCGACAAAGGTCTCGAGTACCACTGTATCTACGAACAATATTACATGTCCGTTGTGCAAAGCACCTCATTTTATAAATAAATGCGCTAAATTCGTAAAGAAAAGTCCGAGTCAGCGATTAGAAATAATCAAACAAGCGAATCGTTGTTTAAATTGTCTCAGTTCGAAACACGCGGTGCAATCGTGCATAAGTAAATATTCGTGCAGAATATGTCAGAAAAAACATCATTCTATGTTGCATCTCGACTTGACTTCAGCGTCTACCGGAAGTCTTACTGCAACGATGTCGAGCTCTCCGTCGGAAGCGTCCGATACTAAAGCTGTTACTTCGCTCTGTTCAACCGTTCCGTCGCGACCTTCTGTTTTGTTAGCAACGGCTCGCGTCAAGGTCAGCTCATCCGAGGGTCGCACACTCGTCGTTAGAGCGCTGCTCGACCAAGGGTCAGAAATGACCTTTATCACCGCGAGACTCAGCCACGCTTTGAAACTGCAGCGCATTAAAATGCCCATCGAGATCTCTGGCGTCGGCGGCATCGATGCAGGAACTTGTCGTTGGGCGGCGCACATTAAACTCTCGCCGTTCAATAAATCGCGTCCCGTTTTTACGACTACCGCGTCTATTCTAACATCACTGACTAAATATTCACCGGCGCTTACCAGATCGAATATCGCATGGACGCATCTCGCCGATCTCACTCTCGCCGATCCCGATCCGTTAAGTTCCGAAGCGATTGATGTTCTTATCGGAGCCGACTTATACGGTGAATTGCTTCTTGATGGAATACGAAGAAGCACAAGCGGTCAACCGATCGCACAAAAAACAATTCTTGGTTGGGTCCTCTCAGGCCCTACATCGATTCTGTCGCCGTCGCGTCAAACTATCACGGTTCAGCATAGCGCAACTTCTTTAGCGATCGATCAAGAACTTCGCCGATTTTGGGAGATCGAAGAAGTCCCTCGGGTAACCTTGCTTACTCCAGAGGAGCAACAGTGCGAAAATCATTTTCGTTCAACCTATTCGCGCGACGACGACGGGCGTTATATCGTTCGCCTCCCTTTTAAAAAAGGACCTCCGATTGATATAGGCGAATCTTATAATCTCGCGGAAAAAATGCTTAAAACATTACTACGGCGGTTCACTACAAACCCCGCGCTCAAAGCCGAATACACCGATTTTCTAAATGAGTACGAAAAATTAGGACATATGAAAAAGGTAACGCATACATTAGGAGAATCTCAATGCATTTACATTCCTCATCATCCAATAATTCGGGACCACAGTCTCACGACTCATTTAAGAGTTGTATTCAACGCGTCGAGTCGTACAACAAACGCGACTTCTCTAAACGATCACTTATTGATCGGCCCGAAATTACAAACTGATTTAGCGGCGGTGATTCTTCGGTGGCGACAGTATCGATATGTATATTCGGCAGACATCACGAAAATGTATCGTCAGATTAAAGTCGACTCTCGCGATGACGACTACCAGCGTATATTGTGGATCGAGGATAACACAAAATCAATACAAGCATATCAGCTGTTAACGGTTACATACGGTACAGCGTCAGCGCCGTACTTAGCCTTGCGCGTCCTCCACCAACTTGTCGCGGACGAAGGGGACGAATTTCCCATGGCGTCTCACATTCTGCAACATCACATATACGTCGACGATGTGTTGTTCGGTGCCGACGACATTCCTCTTCTACGCCAAGCTCGCAATCAGGTGTGCGCGTTGCTGCATCGCGGTAAATTTGAACTCCGCAAATGGTCAAGTAATTCGTCTAAATTGCTCGAGGACATCGCGGTCGAAAATCATGGTTTAGCATGTAGTAAAGACTTGCGAGTTGACGAGCAATTAAAAATTCTCGGGATCGCGTGGAATCCCTCGTTAGATGTATTTCAATTTCGGGCCTCTCTCCCGACAACTCTTTCAAATACGAAACGATCGATTCTATCTACAGTCGCGAAATTATTTGATCCGTTAGGGTGGTGTACTCCCGTCACAATCTCAGCAAAAATATTTTTGCAACTTCTCTGGATGACTAAACTCGATTGGGATGCACTACTCTCGTCTCATTTATTAGACCAATGGAAAACGATTCAAACTTCCTTAATCGCTCTACACGATTTAAAACTCGATCGCTGGACGTATCACGGGTCTGACACCGTGCAATGCGAGTTCCATGGGTTTTCCGACGCGTCCACCGCTGCCTATGCCGCCGCCGTATATCTTCGCCTACGATCACTTTCTGGCGAAATTAAAGTGACGCTACTCGGCGGAAAATCCAGGGTCGCGCCCATAAAGTCTTTAAGCATCCCGCGATTAGAATTAGCGGCTGCCGTGTTGCTATCCAAATTGATGGAATTTATGCGCACGTCATTGAATTTGACCTCCGCGTCGTGCTACTGTTGGACCGACTCGACGGTCGTATTAGCATGGATAGGACAACATCCCTCGAAATGGAAGACGTTCGTTTCCAATCGCGTGTCCGAGATCCAATCGCGACTTCCAGATGCGTCTTGGCGACATATTTCGACGGACGAAAATCCTGCGGACTGTGCGTCCCGCGGAATTTCGGGAGACCAGCTTTCAAGTCATCATTTATGGTGGCATGGCCCAACATGGTTGCGCCTCCCGGAGTCAGAATGGCCGGCACAATCCTCTGTCTGCGAGCTCGACGTCTCGATTGAACGAAATCCTCGCGTAACCACGCATCTCACACAACCCATCGAGCAATGGGATTTAGCATCGCGATATTCTTCATGGAAAAAATTAATCCGGGTCACCGCATACATACTCCGATATGTTTCGCGACTTCGCTCCCCGACTCATCGGCGCGCGAGTTTAGATAAAACTTCGATCGCTCTCTCCGCCGCCGAATGTCAAGCCGCGCTGAATTTCTGGTTAAAACAGATTCAAGAGCAAATTTTTCCTTCCGAACGGGCTGCGCTCTCACAAAACCACTCGATTCAATCAAAGAGTCCGATTCTCTCGCTCAACCCATTCCTCGGGGACGACGAATTAATTCGCGTCGGCGGGCGGTTATCAAACGCGCCGCTTCCGGATCAAATTAAACACCCCGTGATATTAGCAAACCACCCGTTAGTCACGATGATAATTCGAGATACTCATTTGAACTCTTTGCACGCCGGTCCGCAACTAACGCTGTCAACGCTGCGTCAAAATTTCTGGATTGTTCGGGCTCGCACTCTCGTGAGAACGGTCATTCATCGCTGTATAAAATGCACTCGCGAAAAGGCCGCGGTACCTTCATATCTGATGGGCAATTTACCCGCAGTACGCGTCTCCCCCCCTGCTCGCGCGTTCTTACATTGCGGCCTCGATTACGCCGGTCCCGTACAAATAAGATCTATGTCCGGTCGAGGAATCGCATCTCGAAAAGCATATATCGCTGTCTTCGTGTGTATGGCTACTCGCGCCGTGCACCTTGAAGTAGTGGAAGGCTATTCAACCTCCGCGTTCTTAGGAGCCTTCTCGCGATTTTGCGCCCGACGCGGACTACCGGCAACTGTATACTCCGACAACGGAACCACGTTTGTCGGTGCCGATCGCGAATTAACTTCGGCTTTTCGAGCTACTATAAAAGATCCGAATTTTCTCAATCACGCGGCTTCTCAAAAAATCGAATGGAATTTTATCCCGCCATCTGCCCCTCATTTCGGCGGTTTGTGGGAGGCAGGCGTACGAAGCGTAAAATATCATGTGCGTCGTGTCATCGGATCCCATACGATGACGTTTGAAGAGTTCTCTACTCTTCTATGCAACATAGAAGCATGCCTGAACTCGAGGCCCCTCGCTCCGCTCACGGATTCAATCGATGATTGTGAACCGCTTACCCCGGGGCATTTTTTGATAGGCGCGCCTCTCTCCGTCACTCCCGAACCATCGCTATTAGACGTCCACGAAAATCGATTGTCTCGGTGGCAAATGGTGCGCCAAATGACCGAAAGATTTTGGAAACTATGGCAGAGTGATTATTTAAACACGCTCCAACAAAGGGTCAAATGGCGGAAAGCGAACAAAACTCAGATTAAAATCGGTCAACTCGTTTTAGTTCGAAATTCACAGCTTCCGCCGTGTAAATGGGAATTGGGTCGCGTTATTAAATGTTACCCCGGTTCCGACGACATAGTACGAGTTGTAAATGTAAAGACCGCCGCATCCGAATATAAGCGTCCCGTCGTGAAGCTTTGTTTGCTTCCTATCGATATCGAGCAACAATAAATCTCGAATTAGTTGCATAAGTTTCTGTAATTAACATATCCTCCGCCTCGAATCAACGTAATGTTTCTCTCTTTCTTCTTTAGTTGATTCGTTTCTTCGTTCTGATTCGCCTTTCGAAACTATAGTTTCGAGGCGGGCGGTATGTTAAAGATAACAAAAAAAAGGCTTTGTATTAAATTTAATATTGTTAACTCTCTGTATCAATTTATATCGTCTTTCGTCCGGTTGTTATTATCTCCGTAATTATTTCTGTTTCTATGCTTTCTCATATGACCTTTCGGTCGTCGCGTCATGTATTGTTTAATTCTTCCGAGCGAGCCTTCGACAACGAAAAGATCACAAATCTATCGAACCATCGTTTGTCATTTCCAGTATTCTGACTTATACCTATCGCGGGTTATTATTGTTTTGGTCTCGCAACGGTAGTCTAAATTTAAACCATATATGTAGTGTATTGCGCAGACCACGGAATCCCCGGCTCGATTCTGAGAAGCTTCCAGAAACTCGACAATATATATAAACACGCGAAATGCCCGGCGACTTTGAGACTTGCTTATTTTGTCTGGCTGTTCACGACAGTCAGTTCAAGCATTTAATCGAGCGAGACGATCAGTTACTTCAATCATTTTAAGAAATTTCCGATAACGAGTTGCGAGTCTAGCGATTCATCGCTCAGTGTATATCTTTTAACTGCGATCATTAAAGATCTCATCAAATCTTCCAAAATTACTTGGTAACAATTTTCACTTCTTCTTTCATTGACATTGATCCTTGTTCATTTCCGATCTCCTTCGTTCGATTCCCATCTCGCTTTCTCGCTCTCTTTCAGTGTACTGCTTCTTTCGCTCTTTCACTCTAGTTTTTCCTCTCTCTCACTCTCTCGCTATCACACGCTCTCCATTCTTTCCCTCTTCCTCTCGCTCTCTCGGAGCAAGCCGGCATCCTCGATTTACACGCGACAAAATTTCGTTCGTGCGTAAACACTTGCAATCTCACTTTTTATTGTTTACTAATATTTCTTCATGTTAACCCTATCGCGTATACTATATTTTATGCACAGATAAACTGCAGAACTATTTTTATTAAATAAGTATTGTTACGAGCTGACATGAAAGAAGCCGATAACAAAACTGTAATTTTTGATTTTTATATGATTTATATATGGAATTATAGCTAACGCGGTCCGTTTTTATAAGTACTTTAATCGTGGAAAAGGATTTATTGATCTGTATAGTCAATAAAAAGATATCCCAAAATAATCTCTATATTCGCATTCAGTCGGTAAAAACATACCTCCAGCATCCCCTTAACTTCAAAAATTACGGAATAAATTTCTTCTCGCTGTACGTCGACGGCTCACAAATTCCTAATAGACCGTTACAGTCAATTTTCTCGTCGGAAGAATCTCTTTACGTCGAAGCTTATCAAACTCTCTTTTCGGGAACGGGTATCCATTTTTTAAACGAAGGAAATTCTATGGTAGTAGTAGAGATGATTATTCTATAGAAGTAGAGATGATTATTCCAAGGGATATACACTTTTTGCTTTTGATCTTACGCCTGATTTGTCAGCTAATTGCGCCGGACACTGGAATCTCGTGAGACACGGAAGTTTACGATTAGAAGTACGATTCGAAAAAGCTCTCACCGAAACCATTAATTGTATTGTCTACGCAGAATTTGATAACGTGATAGAAATTGACTCGTCAAGTTATCGTTGATTTTTCCGGCTAGATTTTACGTCACTCAAAATAATACTCCGTTAAAAATTTTTTTCTCGCATTTTTCTCATCATTCAAAATATCATCATCACTGACATATGTACATTGTAAAAAACATGTAATGAAAAAAGAAACATGTAATGAAAAAGAATTCAGTTTTTTTCGAGACACGAACGTCGTCGGTTCGCAAAAAAAGCACCTCCGCATTATGGATATAGTCGTCGACATACAAGGCTTCCGTGATATTAACGGTGAATTCATTACTAAGGAAGTAGCCGTTGTTGCGATTAACACTGCAATCGTCAGTCATTGGCTAATATTGCCACCGCATCCGTTTGGTGAATTACCCGAAAGAGTAAGACGAGAAAATAATTGGCTCACAAGAAATTATCACGGCATCGAATGGTTCGACGGCGACGTTGATCTAAAATATTTTGCAACGCATCTGCGCGACATTACAAGACACGTGCGTTACATTTATGTTAGAGAAAACGAAAAAGCACGATATCTACAGAATCTACTTTCCAGATATATAAATAATTTAGAAGGCGTATCGCCGGCATTCAAAAATCTATTGCTAGAGGAAGAATACAGACGACATTGTAATCATCACGGATTTCAAAATTTCGTCAACTTTCATTGTGCATTACGCAACGCGTACAAATTAAAATCTTGGTTAGTCGAGCAAAATAATCTTGATACTGACGTCACGTACTACAAATGTCATCCTATTTGTAGTACCCCCGAAAATTGGGAAATAATCACCGACAACAACACCAAGGATTGTACTTTCAACATTGAACCTTTCGAACTAAACCCGAATATTAAAGTACAATCTGATATTGAAAAAGTAGAAGAACAACTCGACTCTGACAAAAACGCAACAAAACAGTCGAAATCAAAGCTTTTGAAAAATATTTGCTTGTTCTTTTCATCAAAAAGAAAAAAATGAACTCACGTGAGATACTACATGCATTGCGTCAACTCAATGTCAATCATGTGGGTGTCTATTCTGCGGACAGAGTTCCAAGAGTATGGACAAGATCAACTGCCATCATTGCTAATACAGACGATCATAATCGACCTGGAGAACATTGGATTGCTTTCTTCCTCGACAAAGACCATACAGCTACATACTTTGATAGTTACGGATTGCCACCTTTGGATCCCAGATTTCTGGTACGGCTTCGTCGAAACTCTATCATCCATCGTTGGAATAATCAACAATTACAATGAACTTTCTCTCTAACTTGCGGACAATACAGCTGTGTATTTTTATATTACATGAGTAATGGTTACGATCTCAATCAGTTTCTTACTCTTTTTATCGAAAATTATGAACAAAATGATCGAATAATCTTACAATTATTTCGTAAAATTTTTCTTTGCGAAAAACGTGCTTAAAAAATATCTTGAACTTTATATACATATAATAAAGTAATATTGTCTTATGTAAAAAACCAATTTGAATAAATGTAAACTTTTTCTCATTAAAATTATTTAGTATTTTCTTCCCATTATTTCCCTTTTCCCTTTTTACTGTGAAACACTCACGTTTTTTCTCTAAAAATTAAAATTACATCATAATCAGTGCGATAATGTCTTTTCTTTATTCGTCTCTGTTGTCCTAATGTTCGACTTTTCTCTTATTGTCACTAACATTAATATTGTTACCTGGCACGCGAGCGGGGCCCCTCTCCCTCAACTTTAACCTGTGGTGGAACCGTGGTCGGGACCCCCGCTGGGTTAATGGCCTATGACGAGACGACACTCCCCGCTGGTTTAGTGACGTCACCGGTGCCAGACGCAGTGGTGCCACAAACGGGCCTCGGTAGTATGCGGTAGCATTGGAGGGGATGACGCGCCAACTACAATGCTACGTAACGATACATCCGAGATCGAGTCTCGGCTCGCTCTTTAATTTTTTAAAATGTTCTTTGCTTATATTTTAATATTTTTTTTCTTTTTATATATATATATATATATGTACAAATATAAAAAATAATAAAATCCATCCACTCTTGGCCAAATATTTTTTTTTATTTAATATATTTTAATAAAATATTTATTTTTAAAAGACATGTACATGTTGGCCAAGAGTGGGTGGATTTTATTATTTTTTATATTTGTTACATATATGTATAAAAAGAAAAAAATATTAAAATATAAGCAAAAAACATTTTAACAAATTAAAGAGCGAGCCAAGACTCGATCTCGGATGTATCGTTACGTAGCATTGTAGTTGGCGCGTCATCCCCTCCAATGCTACCGCATGCTATCGAGGCCCGTTTGTGGCACCACTGGCCAGAGGGTGAGGGTGGGGTTTGTTTTGACCCCACATAGTGTATTACTTACTACTTCAAACGAATATAAGTCTACAAATTTTTCTATTTAATATACATAATATAAGAATGTGTGCGTGTGCGTGTGCGTGTGTGCGCGCGCGCGCGCCGCATAGTGACCGCGGCGACAGTGTCTATATTTAATATTTAAATACTATCCAAAAATTCATCGCTCGTATATTTCGATGGATTTTTGGCTAATTTTAAAATGTTAAATGTTGATACAATGGTCCATATTCTGGATCTTGTTTTATCGATAAAAGAAAATTCAGAATATGGGTGTATGTCCTATGTCGCCGCAGACCCTATGCGGCGCATTAATTCTTATATCATGTATATTTAATAAAAGAATTTGTACGCTGGTGTCTGCATGGTACCAAAATTTTCTGTAAACAATACACTATCGAAATATATAATGGATGAATTTTTTGGCTCGCCTTTAAGTATTAAAAATCGATACTTTGTTGCTGCGGACCCTATACTGCGAATAAATAAATTATGTATATTTAGTAAAAGAATTTGTACGCTGGTGTCTGCATAGTGCCAAAGTATTCTGTAAACAATGTAATATCGAAATATATAAGCGTTGAATTTTTGGCTCGTATTAAAATATTAAAAATCGACACTATTTCGCCGCGGACACTAAGCGTCGCATTTTTATATTATGTATATTAAATAAAAGAATTTTTACGCTGGTGTCTGCATGCAACTAAAATATTCTGCAAACAATGTACAGTCGAAATATACAAGAGATGAATTTTTGGCTCGTCTTAAAAGTAGACAATATGTTGCCGCGGACTCTATACTGCGCATACATAAATCATGTATATTTAATGAAAAAATTTGTACGCTGGTGTCTGCTTGGTACCAAAATTTTCTGTAAACAATGTACTATTAAAATATATAATCGATGAAATTTTGCCTCGCCTTTAAATATTAAAAATCAATACTTTGTTGCCGCGGACTCTATAGGGCGTAGACTTCTACTATGTGTATTAAATAAAAGAATTTGCAGACTTGTATTTGTTTAATAAAAAGAGCCAACAATTCATCACTTATTTTTTTCACTATTACATTGTTTGCATATTATTTTTGTACCGTATAGATACGAGCTTGCAAATTCAATCCGTTAGTAAAATTAATTATTAATAATAAATAAGCAAATAAATTAATAAAAATATAAATAAATTTTAATATGATTTTTTATAACTTAATAATAATTTAAAATTATATCACAAAGATTAAATGTTAATAACAACTTAAAAATAAAATTAATTTATTTTGACATAAATGAGTGCTTAATAATTGAATTTTGTATTAAAAAGTATATTATTGAGATTTTAGTAATTTAGTTAGTAAACTGAAGAAGCCGCGCGCGTTAGCGCGCGCTGCGTGCTAGCCCCTTTCTAAAAAAAGGCATGTTATTGACATTGTTGTTTCCACGATGCTGATTGGCAATCTCTATTCTCGTTGTGCGTTATATTCATAGCATCAAACAGCTGTCGTCAGCTAAGGATTAACAGTTTCACAGTTTTGTTTAAAATAAAGTTAAATAAAATTATAATTATTAAAAATATTAATTATTACATAAAATCGGATAATGGCGCGCGCAAAGCGCGCGTTTGTCTTGTCTAGTAATATATAAATTAGAAGTGTATTGTAGAAATTAGCTGTGTGTGACTTACAAATAGGTCATTGACAAATTATCAAATAGCTTTTAATTATATGTATTTATTTAAACTTAAGGAGTTTTTTCTAAGTCGCTGAATACGAATGAGAGAGCAGAAGAGAGAAAGAGCGAGAGAGAGAGAGAGAGGGGGGGGAAGAGAGGGGGGAAGAGAGGGAGGGAGGAAGAGAGAGGGAGGGGGAGAGAGAGAGAGAGAGAGAGAGAGAGAGAGAGAGAGAGAGAGAGAGAGAGAGAGAGAGAGAAGGAGAAAGAGCAAACGGGACAGAGTTTAGTTAAATATGTAATTAAAATTTTAATTATTTATGTAATAAATAATTATCTAATTTAAGTCGGGTTTAGTGTCATCTTAATCGTAGAAATCTCATTAATCCATTAAAATTATTTTTAAACTGACAATATTAAATTTAGTTTCTATTTTATTAAATGTTTATCTTCTCGACGCGCTAGAACAGCTCAGAGAGATCAGCTAACTCGAGAATCATATCGATTGCGAGAGCAAGAACAAGACCGTTAGTGAAGAACGTGTGCGCGTGTATGCGTGAGCGCGTGGACTCGTGTGCGTGCGTGCGTGCGTGCGTGCGTGCGTGCGTGCGTGCGTGCGTGTGTGTGTGTGTGTGTGTGTGTGTGTGTGTGTGTGTGTGTGTGTGTGTGTGTGTGTGTGTGTGTGTGTGTGTGTGTGAGCGCAGATATCAGTTTAATGAACGCACGCGAATATATGTGTACGTGAACGCTTGTGCGTGTATGTATATGCGGATTGTATGCGCGAGCGAAATATACATACAATGTATGTGTATGTACGTATACAAGTACACGGTTAAATATAGGTCGTATGCATGAACGGCCGAGTACAATATATTCGAATGCACGCAAATGCGAGTGTATATGCGAATATATGAGTGCACGGATATATGTGAATCGTATGCATGAACGGATAAATTCAGATGCACACAAAAATATGTGTACGTGAGCGCTTGTGCGCATATACAAGGTATCAGTAACAGGCAGGACAAAATTTCAGGGTGATTCTACATGATAAAACAAAAATCAAGAATCACCCCTTAAATTTTGTCCCATCCGTTGCCGAACATCTGTATATGCGAACGCGTGAGCGGCGGAATACAATATATTCGAATACGCATAATTAATCGTGATCCTGGGTGTTAGGGAATATGCCGAGAGACGAAATCCTCGTCCAAAGCGGAGAATTCTTCCACTTTGAGTTTTAATCGGCGTTGTGAACCGTTGAATAAGGTCCGTATTTATAGTCGTTTTTCAAATCTCAAGAGCGTCTATTAGGTTAAATACTCAGATTTTATGTCTTGAGATACAGACGGTTCAATAATTACATTTTGATTAAAAATTAACTGAAATTTTGAACTGAAATTTTCTCTTGAGTATCTCTACTGAATCGAGGTTACAAACGAAATCAAATTGATTTTAAAAATTCATCTATTAAATCATATCATGTCTCAAATCTGAGATGAGATTTGAGAAACGACTATAAATACGGACCTAATGAAGCCGCGTTTCCACGTTTATTATTAGATATTGGTTTGATGTGCGATATTCGTAAACGATTAGGATGTACTATGCGGCTGTTTCTCTTTATTTTGATCTTTACATTATTTTTATTTAATATCTCTAAAATTTCATGAGGTCCGGTATACTGGTCTCCGAATTTACCTGGTTTTGGTCCTTTTAACAAGAATACCTGATCTCCAGGTTTAAAGGTCTAAGGGTTTATTTTTTTGTCGTAATATTTTTTTGATTTGACTTTTGCTGTTACAACGTTTTCGCGCGCATTATGTTGAATCGTGTGAAGTTGTGTGACAAGATTTATTAAATAGTCTTCATAATTTGCTAATTTATCTTCAGGTGGGAGAAGTTCATTTGACGGAACTCGTGCTATTTTTCCGAAAACTAGTTCGTACGGAGTGTGTTTTGTGGTTTCGTGTACGCTAGTATTATAATTGAACATAGCTAATCCGATCCATCTGTCCCATTGTTTTTGCTCGTTTGCGTATTGTTTTAAGTATTCGCTGAGTGCGTGATGTGATCTCTCCAATGATCCGTTTGATTGAAGATGAAAAGCTGTTGTGCGAAATTTTCGTATTTTGAATAATTTGGCAATTTTCTTCATTAAATCGCTAATAAAATTTCTTCCTTGATCTGTAAGTATAGCTTTCGGCGCTCCGAGCACGCAAATAAAACGGTCTACAAAGGCTTCCGCAATGGTTTCTGAGGTTTGGTCAGGTAGCGGTATCCCCATACAATATTTTGTTAGCTGATCTTGTAGTGTTAAGATATATTCGTTGCCTCTTTCGGTCTTAGGTAGTGGGCCTACGATATCCATAGTTACTTTATCAAGCGAAGTGCCAGGCGTATCTGTGATTATCATTGGTTGTTTTGTCTTAACTCGAACGAGTTTTTTCAGTTGACATTGTAAACATTGTTGTATGTGTTTTTGAACGTCCGATTTCAAATTTTCCCAATAATAATTGTGTTTAATTCTATTATATGTTTTGGTTACTCCGCGGTGTCCTCCTGTTGGTGAGCAATGCATTTCGTCGATTATGACAGAACGCAAATCCTTCGGTGGATATTTAATTTGTCCATTGCAAATAATTATTTTCGTAGTTGAGTTAATAAATATCAATTGTAGTTGTACCTTGATATTGTTCCAGGGAACGTTATTAATGAAATCGGTTTTTGCAATGCTAATTGTTTCTAATTTTAAATTTTTGATAACGTTATTTAAATCTTTCAAGGTTTTTAAGATGTGATCTAGAGTTGCCGTAAGGCCTACTCGTTGTTCGTCGTTAACAGGTAGCGCGATATGATACTAGTGTTTGTATTTTATGGCCTTGGCTTCGCCCAAGGTAAGAGATCCTAAATTTGGTAGTTCGTTTCGCTCGGAAAGTTTCTGAGATCCTGAGTCTAAAGGATTTCCTTGGGTGTCGACAAAATATGCTACGTTATCTTTTCGTAGGAATAATAATTCGCGAGAATTTATGATGTTGCTTTTAATTATTTTATTTTCGATAATTCTGGGTTTCGCTTTCCTTGCTTTTAGATTTTGATTAATAATGTCTTCTTCGTCTTCTTCTTTCTCTTCGGCGTCGAGGTCCTTGTCTGATGTGTCGTTTTTTTCTTTGTTTTGTTCAATATTATCTTCTTCCTTAGTGGGTTTTTGTTTATTACCTTGTCCTGCAGTGGCTTCTTATCTGTATTCTGTCTTGTTTAGGTGGATCGTGTATTAATACTTTTTCTGTAGTTTGTATTACGGTCGGTTCATTTATTTCTTCGAGTGTAAAAGGTATAGAATCGTTATTGTTTTCGACAAAATTAGCTTCAAATATGGGTTCTTCGTTATCTGAGAGATATAAATGAAAATCGTCTTCCTCTTTTTCTTCTTCGCTATCTGATTCTTCTAACATTTTTGAAATTATTTCTGTATCTTCGGGGTTGTTTGGATTTAAGGTTTTTCTTTCTTTTATTAGTTTACAATCGATTTCTTCAAGATTTATTGGATTTTTTGATAATGCGTCTGCATTTACGTTAGTTATTCCTACCTTATATATGACATCGTATTCGTATTCGGTTAATTTTAGTCTCCAGCGTAATATTCGCATGTTTGCGTCTTGAGCATTTTTAAACCATAATAATGGTTTATGATCAGTGACTAAGGTAAATTTTCTCCCATATAAATACGGAAAATGTTTGACGCAATATACTATGGTTAAAGCTTCCTTTTCGTATGTGTCATATTTTATTTCGTTATCGGTGAGGGTTCTAGAAGCGTACGCGATCGGTCGGTCTTTATTTATTTCTCCCTGTGATAATATTCCTCCTACTGCTATTCCTGATGCGTCTGTGGTTAAGATAAATGGTTTCGAAAAGTCAGGATATTGCAATACAGGTTCTTCACATAATTTTTGTTTTAAAATTTCGAATGATTCTTCTTGTACGGCTGTCCATTCAAAGCGGGTGTCGTTTTTCAGTAAAGAAGTAAGTGGTTTTGCAAATTTAGAAAAGTTCGGTATGAATCGTCTATAATAACCTGCAAGTCCCAAAAATTGTTTAATGTTCTTCGGTGTTTTGGGTCTCGGAAATTGTTGTACTGCTTCTAATTTTTTTTGATCAGGTTTTACTCCATCTTTGCTAATTACGTGTCCTAAATATGTTACTTCATTTTTTAGAAATTCACATTTGTCTGGTTGTAATTTTAAGTTGGCTTTACGAAGTCGCTCTATTAATGCGTTATATTTTCGTTCATGTTCTTCTAGAGAGGTAGCATAAATAACAATATCGTCCATATAGACAAATAATTCCTCGCCTTGTAATCCAGTCAATACTAGGTCCATTAATCGTTGAAAGGTAGCAGGTGCATTTTTTAATCCGAAAGGCATTCGATCGAATTCATAATGACCGAAAGGAGTGGTAAATGCTGTTTTATGACTGTCGGCAGGATCCATTTTTATTTGATGGAATCCGGAAGCTAGATCACATACTGAGAAGTACTGTGCTCCTCCTAATTGATCCAATATATCTACGATGTTGGGTAATGGATAAGCGTCATCGATAGTTTTGTCGTTTAACGCTCGAAAATCGAGAACCATTCTCCAGCGTTTGTTTCCCTTCGAGTCTTCTTTCTTTGGCACGATCCATATGAGCGTATTATAAGGTGATTGAGACGGTTTTACGATGCTTCCTTCTAACAGTTCTTCTACCTGCTTGTTTATTTCTTCTTTGTGTAATTGCGAGAATCTATACTGACGAGTGTTAATCGGTCGAGCGTCTATAATGGTTATTTGATGTTGTAAAACATGAGTAGCGGTCAGTTTTTCTCCAGGAACATGAAATCGATCTTGACTGTTTGTTATTAATTTTAATACGTTCTCTTGTTCTTCTTTATTTAGATGTTCTAACCGCAGTAATTCCATAATTTGAGTAAATCGAGTTTCCTTTGGTTGTTCGGAAACTACTAGGCAATTATGTAAATTGAAATTTTCTACATTAACTCGTTGTTTTTCTTTGTGTTTTGACTCTCTTCTTCGTGGAAAATTTTTTATAATTTCTTGAGACCTGTCAAATAAGGATGCTGAAATTTTTTCAGACGGTTTATGTTTATTCTCAAATGTTTTATTATTTATTTTTTCAATATTTTTGTTATATTCTTGAGTTTCTCTTAGAAGATTTTCCATTGTAACTTGAGAGGTTTCTAATTCATTTTCATTATTTCTAACAGATAATCCAGTTTTCGGAAATGTAAGTTTTGGAAGGGATAAACGATCCTTTGAATTTTTGGAAAAAGGTTGTGTCGAATTATGAAATGAGGTTTGGTAACTTCCCTCTTCGGAATCGACGGAGCTAGAATTTTCTGACAAGGTTTGACATTTTTCCTTCGAAATTCTAGGAATTTTTTCTTTTGGGAGATTTTTATAACTTTCTTCTCCAATAATTTCTGGATTATCAAAATTTTGAGAAGAGGTTTGGTAACTTCCCTCTTCAAGGATTTCTGGATCATTATAATTTTCAGGAGAGGTTTGGTAACTTTCCTCTCCAAGGATTTTTGATTTATCATAATTTTCAGGAGAGGTTTGGTAACTTCCCTCTTCAAGGATTTTTGATTTATTATAATTTTCAGGAGAGGTTTGGTAACTTCCCTCTTCAAGGATTTTCGATTTATTATAATTTTCAGGAGAGGTTTGGTAACTTCCCTCTCCAAGGATTTTTGATTTATTATAATTTTCAGGAGAGGTTTGGTAACTTCTCTCTTCAAAGATTTTCGATTTATTATAATTTTCAGGAGAGGTTTGGTAACTTCCCTCTCCAAGGATTTTCGATTTATTATAATTTTCAGGAGAGGTTTGGTAACTTCCCTCTCCAAGGATTTTTGATTTATCATAATTTTCAGGAGAGGAGGTTTGGTAACTTCCCTCTCCAAGGATTTCCGATTTATTATAATTTTCAGGAGAGGTTTGGTAACTTCCCTCTCCAAGGATTTCTGGATCATTATAATTTTCAGGAGAGGTTTGGTAACTTCCCTCTCCAAGGATTTTTGAATTATTATAATTTTCGTTTAAATAATTTTTATTCCCTCTCTTACTTTTAATTTTATTCTTTCCTTGAATCATTATTGAAAATTCATCCTCATTGTCTCTAAATATCATCGTATCTTTATCTTCATGGTCCGTGTTAACGTTAGTCTGGTCGTTATCTGACCCCTCTTTCTTGTTATCGATAATTTCGATATCGTCGTCAAATAGTTCGTTCAGTGGTTTTAAACGGAGTGTCGGTACGCGAACTTCTATTTCTTCATCTAGAGTGCTTATGACATTTAGATATGCTTTCCAGAAATATTTTCTACGATAGTATCTCCTAGGAAAATTCCATGTTCTATTTTTAATTTCGGTATATATCCTATTTTAATCTCAGGGTTCTCTATCCTCACAAAAAATAGCGATTCTGATCTTGGAGATACTATTATGGTTTCCGGGGAGAAAAAGGGCACATTAATTCCGGAAATATCTAAATGTCCTTGAGCGTAATCTATTTTTGAAAAAGTTTGTTTGAAGAAATCGTTTCCTAATATTCCGGATTGTGGAATCGGAAAATCGTTGGCAACGATATAAAATAATACCGGTAATTCAAAAAGTGTTAGTGTAATTTCTCCTAGGGTATATACAGGATAATTGTTTATGCCATTTAATTTTAAAATATTCGAATAATTAATACTTGTATTTTCGGGCACAAAATTTTCTTTAATTATATTCGGTCCGGATCCCGTGTCTAACATAAAGGTTATTTGAATGGTAATTTTATCGATTTCGACCTGTACCGTAGGCGCGACTATGTTTGTCGAGGCTTACAGTTACGGGCCTGATTTCGAGTTCGTAGTTATTTACTTGGCTTGCCGCTGCACGGATGGGTGTGATGTTCGCTCGGCCCCCGATTTTACACCCGATGTCGAGGATCCGTTGTAGTTTCCCTGCTTTTTTTCTTTGCGGCGATTGTTACTCGTAATTCGTAATTGACATGTATCGAGAAGATGGCCTTGTTCTTTGCAATATCGGCAGAATAAATTGTTTTTATGTGTTGGTATTGGATTGATTTTAGAGCGGCAATTTCTAGAGATATGGCCATAATTGTTACAAGTTTGACACACGATATTAGTATTGCGTTCATTTTGTTTCTTCCAACAATTATTAGCCGAATGACCGGATTTATCGCACCATTGGCAAATTACTGAAGATTTATTTGTTTGTTGATTAAAGTTATTCTGTCGACATGATTTTGCATTATGACCAATCTTAGAGCATAATTGACAAGTAATGACCTTTTCCTGAATTACGTTAATTGATTGTCGAGATCGTGGGTCGCGTAACCGACATTTATCTGCGCTATGCCCGCGTTTTTTACAAATTTGACAGATTAAAATATCCGTTCCGGTGTTTCCGAAAGGATTTTGATTTTGTGGTGAAAGTTGAGTGAGTTTTCGACAACTACTTGCGGCATGCCCTTCTTTATAACAGATTTGGCAGACTTCTCGAGATAGATTAACGGGTAGCGGTGAATTTTGACTTGATTTAGCGCCTTGTCGTAAATCTGTCATTTGTTGAAGCTCTCTTTCTATTTTTAACGCGTCGGCCACGGTTTCCTGTACGTTTAGGTCTCGCGCTATTCTTTGTTCTATTTCGGGTTTTAGTCCTCTAATAAAGCATTTACACATATCTGTTTCTATAATTGCTTTTATATCTTGTTCAGGCATAGCGTTCCCTGAGCTTCGAAATGCCTCTAGTATTTGTTTTCCGAGAAGTTTAACCCGATTCGCGTAAGTGACGACATCTTCATTATTTTTCTGATAAATGCAACCTAATTCTCCTTGTAATTGGTAGAAGTTTTTGGAGGGACCGTAAATTTTTTTCAAATACGTTGTTAATGCAGCTACGGTATTAAAATCTTGATAGTAAAATCTGTATAGTACGACGCGCTTCCCCCACTATTCGCGTTCTTATAATTTTAGCGAATTGACACTCTGCCTCTTTAGGGAGCATAGATTTTGCTTCCTCGCATCCCTCAATAAAATAATTTAGTGGGGTGTTACTACCGTCGAAAAAGGGAACGGTTTCGACCGCGTATTTTAAAGTGGCGAAAGGATTAACGTTAGCCATGTTTATTGGTGGACCTCCGGATTCGCCGTTAGAATTATCGATATTAATTTTGAAAATCTGATTTTTTGAGTCAATAAATTCGACTTGGTCGGATTCGTCGGGTAATTCACTTATTTCGGTTAAATTAGAATCTCCTAAAAAATGTACGTGTCGAGGCGTAGATCCTGTGAATTTTGATTTAGATTCACGTGTTCTGTGTGATGTTTCTAACGCGGTCTTGTAAAGTTCATCTATTTCGTCTTTGTCCGTTGTGCTTCTAGTCCCTTTACTCATTCCTATTCCCAAAGATCGCACATTTCAATCCCGGACGAGCCCCCAATTAAACGTATGTTACGTCCTGGCCTGCACGAAGGAAAGGCCGCTCGAAGGTCGTAACAGCGTTTTCCCGAAATCGGAGTGATTTCGGGTCGAACGGACTGTCTGGCTCTTTTGCAGGTCAACGACTGGATAGTCGCTTTTACCTGGCTTATCTCAGGGGTCCGTTCGTCGGTCCTTTTCGGTAAGGGAATTAAATCACTTTTACGCGGGATAGGACCTTGTGCGATCTCGGGGGATATATGAAGGAACGCAGGGGTTTAAATAAGACTTTAAATTCGCGTAATGTAAATAATTATCATTTATTCAAAAAAATAAAATCTTAATAATATTCGGAGAATTAGACATTTGAATTTGTGGACATGTATAAACAATTATATATGAGTGTGTGTGTAACGTTGATGTGCTATGAGGCGGTTGAGGATTCGCGTTGGCTTTTGATCGTCCCGTTTCAATCGGAGAGCGCGTTTCAATGCTCGACGGGCAGCGATTTCCACTACTTATTAAGTTTAGTCGCGATTCCGGGGATTTATTCACTTCCGTGTGGGCGGAGGTGTAGGTTGACTAGTAGCTGGTTGTTGAGTCCCGATGGTCACAATATATGTTTAATGCGAGGATCCAGTATGAAGTGCGTAACTGCCACGACGTAGGCGGAATTAAAGAGAGCGTTCTTGGAAGATTCGCTGCTTTTATACTATTCGTCTGCCCTTCTTATAGGGCAAAAGGCGTCTTCTTTTCTTGTGACTCATAGTCATACGTTCGGTATTTAATCCCTTTTGCGCAACGTATTGCTCTCTTGTATGAAGGGTTCTTTCCTAATTCTGATCTTTGGTCCGCTGATAGCGTGTGTCGATCGTGATATTTCAACATTACCTATGACTTATTGATCAAAGTGTAGGTTTCGTAATCTCACCGGTCGAGTTGTTTCACAATTGTCTTTCTCCGTTTAATTCTTATAACTAATTTCGGTCTTATAATTAATATGTTCGCGGAACGCGAATCTGCGTAAATCGGGGAGGAGAAAAGAATCGTGCAGTCCACAGGACGTAACACAGGAAAGGGGTTTCGTGAAACACAAAACGCGGATATTTAAACATATACTCGTCAAAAAAATTATCGCACATTATACACACACACACACACACACACACACACACACACACACACACACACACACACGATGGGCAAAATCCGACCAGCAACTTCCCCCTAGTGCCCATCGGATAATGCTAATGTTGGCGGTAATTGAATATATAGGCAAAAATGCATAGGTAACTTTGATACGCCGTAACTTCGCGAAAAAAAATCGTACGGTATTCAATTTTTTTTTAATTTGTAGAGAAAAGTCCATATTTTACGATAGTAATGATGATATTTGCGAAAAAAATTTAGTACACTCCGTAGAGTTCGTCAAACTATGCAATTTTTTGAAAAAAAACACGTTCCTCCTTTTAAAGGGATGGAGAAAGGGGGAGAGAATAAAATCAAAATCGAACGAAAGTTCCTTAAAGTAGAGACTTTACCCTTTAAAACAAAAAAAAATTTTTTGAAATACGACAATTTTTCGCAGAGATACGCTTATTTGAATTTATGCTAAATTTTGATATTAATTACACTGACAAGGGACATGTCACAACTGTCCGGAACCGATTTGATTCTTCTTCAAATATGTTGTTAAATACACAAATCTAAAAGACACGTATTTTTTTATATGTGCGGATATTGAGTTTTAAGGGGTGAAACACCCCTTTAAAAAAAACGGTATTTTTCTTTTGGATCGAATATCTGGTAAACTATAAGAGGTAGAAAAAAAAGACGTACAACAAATTTTAATGGCTTGAAGAGTACTTTAAAGTTATATGAACAAAATTTTTTTATTTTTATTTTTTTTTTAATACCCCCACCACTTAATTTTTTTTTTCCAAATTAAAAAAATTTTTTTAACTAATTTAAAGCTTATTTTTTTCCAAATTCAACCATGTGTAATAAAGTTATGTTACGAAATATCATTTTCGAAAATTAATTATAAACGCTCCCGTATATACACTCATCCGTGCTATGTGCGTAAGTAATTACCGTCGAACAATAAGATATATAAAAAATGTTTATGTATAATTTTTATTTATGTTTTCTATGTATTTATAACTGCGTATTGTGTATATTTAGATTTAAAAAAATATATATTTGCATTTTATATTATTCACTCATTATATACATTACAATAATGATATTCGACAAAAAAATGTTTCAAGCGTAATGATTTCTTGCACCAAGAACATTTTACTACAGCTATATTATTGCAACCTTCGATTTCACATTTTGTTGACGTTTCGTCTAAACTAAAGTGTACTGGATTTTTAAATTCGTCTGGTCTTTCATTCGTATAACCACTTTTAAACCACGAATATTTAAATAAGTTTTGATATCGTGGGGATGACAATTGATTATGTATCAAAGATTGCAATTTTATTATATTATTTCGTTCATGTAAATTTATATTACTTTCCAACAGTAAAACCGTATCTGAAAATCTTTTAGCAAAATTTTCCCAAATTCTGAATCCATAAACATCTAATGGTTGTATTTTCCCTGTAGTTCCTTTCGGTATTATCATAGTAGTAATATGTGTTCCTGGAGGTGTTAAATCCGAAATAGTATTGGGGCAATGTCCAGTCCATGAATCAATAAGAAGAACGCTATTAGGATCAATGTTTGCAAAATAAGCTTCTTCTAACCACATTTTAAAATGATCTGTATAAAATATAAATGTTAATTTAATAGTTTTTTATGACTCTTATTAAATTGTTAAATGAAATAAGTTTGTTAAAGAAAGTAATTATAAAAGGAAAATACCTGATGTCATTTTACCAGATTTCGATGCTTTTACAATAACATTTTCTGGTTTAAATAAATTTTCTTCTACTCTTGGTCCAAATTTACCATTAGCTTCTTTTAATACAATAAATAAAGGTGACAACAAATTGCCATTACAGGATATTATTGGTTGTATCGTATATGAATGGGTTGTTGATGATATGGATTGCACGACACGTTCTACTTTTTTTTCTCTCTGGTTAGGCAATGATCTTCCAGAATGAATTTCCAATTGGAAACCACTTTGATCTGAATTGTAAATATTTTCAGATCCAAACTGTTCAATAAGAGGTTTTACTATTTCCAGAAAATCATCAGCTGATTTTTGCAAATCAACAGAATCTTCTAATGTTCTTCTAGTGACAAACTTCGTAACTTTTCTTGAAACAATTCGGTGAGACTTCTTGCTATCCAACTGTGAGATGCTCTAAATATAGGATTTAAATTTCCTATTTCTTCTTGAGCTTGTAAAGCCCATCTTTTTAGATCAATATCATGAACCATGAATCCTGATTCAACAGCTGCAGTAAATTTATCATGTGTAAATTTGGAGATGTAAGATAATTTTTCTATACGACTTCCACCTGATTGTATTTGTTCTTCCCATTTAACTGACGTTCAGATGAAACTCTTCTAAATTTACTTTGTACTACTTTTAGAGGACGATTCCTTTTTTTGTCATTACTGTTTTCATCAGTGTCCCGATGTCGCCAATACTCAACAGCTCGTCTTTTATAAGAACTATCAAAATTTGTATCATCATTTGAACAATGAGGATGAGAATTTAAATTATCTTCCATGCTTCTTCGTCATCTTCAATTATTTCAAAACTATGTAATTTATAAGGTTCTTCATAATCGAGATATATTTCTTCCGTTACTTCCACCCCATTATAATGAAAAACGCTATCCAGTAATATCTTTTTTATGTTTTCCTTTAATTCCACTTCTGCTTCAGTTACTGGCGTTTCTGTTAGATATATTGAATTTATTGACATCAATAAAAGTCTAACAACGTTAAGCGGATTGATAATCATATTCAAAGATGTTAAATTTTGCTTTTTATTGCAATAGAAAAACAGTTTACACAGATATTATTACAACGAAAAGACTACATTGACTGTGAGAATTATGCTGCTACATGAACAATTTATATTAACTTATCAGAAACACGTAATCACATAATCTTATGATTCATTTAACGTAAGATATAAAATTTGTTTATGCCAAATATTGCGACATCTATTTATTTGCAAAGATTTAATTGTAAAAATTATAACTTATCTGGAACACGTACACATAATCTTATCTTATGATTCATTTAAAGTAAGATATAAAATTTGTTTATGCCAAATATTGCGACATTTATTTGCAAAGATTTAATTGTAAAAATTATAACTTATCTGGAACACGTACACATAATCTTATCTTATGATTCATTTAACGTAAGATATAAAATTTGTTTATGCCAAATATTGCAACATCTATTTATTTGCAAAGATTCAATTGTAAAATAATTTTATTATAGAATAAAATTGTTTTTAATTTTTATAGAAGAAATTAAATATTAAAGAAATAATAAAATAACTGGGGGTATATTTAAAATAATTCTTATTAATTATATTTAAAAATGTTTTTAAAAATTTAAATATACACAATACGCAGTTATAAATACATAGAAAACATAAATAAAAATTATACATAAACATTTTTTATATATCTTATTGTTCGACGGTAATTACTTACGCACATAGCACGGATGAACGTATATACGGGAGCGTTTATAATTAATTTTCGAAAATGATATTTCGTAACATAACTTTATTACACATGGTTGAATTTGGAAAAAAATAAGCTTTAAATTAGGTAAAAAAATATTTTTAATTTTGAAAAAAAAAAAATTAAGTGGTGAGGGTATTTAAAAAAAAATAAAAATAAAAAAATTTTGTTCATATAACTTTAAAGTACTCTTCAAGCCATTAAAATTTGTTGTACGTCTTTTTTTTCTACCTCTTATAGTTTACCAGATATTCGATCCAAATGAAAAATACCGTTTTTCTTTAAAGGTTTCACCCCTTAAAACTCAATATCCGCACATATAAAAAAATACGTGTCTTTTAGATTTGTGTATTTAACAACATATTTGAAGAAGAATCAAATCGGTTCCGGACAGTTGTGACATGTCCCTTGTGAGAAAAAAATACTGTTGACTCAACAACATTTTTGTAGTTAAATTTTATTTTATTAATTCAATGATATTATTGTTGATAATAATATCATTGAATTAATAAAATAAAATTTAACTACAAAAATATCAATGATATTTTTTATTACAAAAACGTTGTTGATTCAACAGTATTTTTTTCTCAGTGTACACGCACCGGCATTAATGGTGTCCGGCGTTAGATGTGTGCGAATACGTGTATGACAGCCGAAAGTCATAACACGTATGTCGCGTTACGTATGTGTGCGTATGACTTTCGGCTGTCATACACGTATTCGCACACATCTAACGCCGGACACCATTAATGCCGGTGCGTGTACGTGTTGCGATAATTTTTTTGACGAGTGTAGATAAGTTTATTCAAAAACAATAGAGAAATCGAATACAATTGGAACCGCGTTCATATAAATATTGATATGTGTGCTTATGCGGATCGCTGCATGTGTCGGCGTATATTTTCGATGTTTGATACGTAAACACACATTCGATGCGTGCGTCTAAGCCGCGATGTTTTCGGTCCTTAAATCATCGGGCTTTTAAATGCCCCCCTCGCACGCGATTGTTTTGTTGTTGTTTTGACGCGTGATAACGACGCGTGTCTAAAGCCGCGGAGTCGATTGCGCGGTGAATCTGCAGCGTGTATCGCATGGATCCTTCTTAAACGTATTAACGACTTTCGCTCCTTCCGTTGTTGCCCATCGCGGACGACCACCGCGTCGTGGAACCATGAATGATTCGCGGTGACGTGCGGCTCTCTATCTTTCGTCTCGTGGCGTCATCGCTTCTATCAACGGCACGCGATTGTGGTAAATGCACACGAACATGTGTTGTCTTCGTTCATTTAGACCAGAGTTTCTCAAACTTTTTTGGCTCATCGCCCCTTTTTCAAACAATTTTTTTCAGCGCTTCCCTCGGAAAATCTTTATCTCAATCTTAACTAATAATAAAATTGTAAGCGTAGTTGAAATAAAACAATTTGGAACTAAATAAGTGTTAAAGGTATGTATTAAAATAAAATAACAAAGAAATTGCAAAATAAAATAACAAAAAAATTGCACATAAACATGTAAGATTGCTCACTATTATTAGTAATTTCATCAAATATTAAGTAAATCTGTAAATATTAATAAAATTAAAAATAATTATTAATGAAAAGGATGAACCTGGTGTGCTACCAATTTGTTTATGTTTGGCTCTATATTTGAGCTACTGCTCGTTACACAATTCAGAACCAGTCTAATAGTGAATTAAGATTTCTCACGTATTTATAGTATTGTACAGTGAACTTGATATAACATGCACAGTTTCCTCTCGCTGTGCACTGGATTTGTAAGAACCTGCGTAAGTCGAAAGTGCGCACAATTACATACATGCTAGCGCTCGTTTGTTAAGACCTATCGTCTTGTTTTTTAGACCAATCGGTTAAAACTTGTATTCTGTACGTTTTCTTGTAAAATAAAGCATGCCTGACATTATACAACTGTTGTTGTCAATATGTATTAATAGTTGTTACATATGATTCTTGTGATACATAATTGTATGTTTATATAATCAAGTGGATAAGAGTTTGCTTATGCCCTATCTACATCTAAGGATGATCCTACTCGTGGCTCATCCGACTGCTTTCGGTCGTCTATGGCTGCGGTCGAGAATACACTACGAATGCTTTGAAACATCATTCTATCTTTGTTCTACATTCCAGAAGAATAAAGATAGAATAATGTTTCAAAGCATTTGTAGTGTATTCTCGACCGCAGCCATAGACGGGCGAAAGCAGTCGGATAAGCCACGAGTGAGATCATCCTTAGGTGTAGATAGGATATTAAAAAAATACTTCAACGCCTCCGTACTGCCCCTAAAGCGAACAAAACTCCCTCAGATCCCTCCAGCGTCCACAGGAGGGCGGTAGCGCCCACTTTGGGAAACTCTGGTTTAGACAATAAAGGGGCAAATCGGTATACGCTTGTTTATTGTCTCTTATTAATGATTTCGAGTTTATGCCTCTTGATTTATGACTATCATTATTTTAATACCACCGTTCAATGTTGAGATTTTTTGCAAATTCGAAAAGATTTCCGGGATTATCTGAACCTCACATAATTAATGCAAGCTCGAACATTCCACTCGCCATGTTACCATTCATAAAATTATTAAACATTCTCTGGGTTGGCATCCATTTAAACAGCATACAAAGACTCATATACCTGGTGATATGTCACGACGTTTAAATTTTTGTGAATGGCTTATTGAACACATAAGTTTATTTAAAAATTTAGTTCTATTCTTTTGCTGTAACGTACCAGATGTTGTCATTTACTTGTAAATTATCGTCATACTAATTTACTCAGTTTATGCAGGTGAATTTCAATGATGCCGGAAATGATATATATTTTTGAAAAGTATTCTCTGGTCTGACGAAGCAGTTTTTGGAAGCGATTAATCCATAAACAGACATAATAAGCATTACTATGCAGAGCATAATCCACATGGCATAAGAGAAACAAACGTTCAAGACAAATGGACTGTGAACGTGTGGATGGGAATAGTAGGGGTTCACATTATTATGCAAATTTTCTGCTCTATCGGCTCCATGAACTGGAGGATGTGCCACTGGCTAATACAAATGATGTTCCAACTAAAATACAAATAATGTTCCAACAGGATAGACATCTCACCCACACTTCTCTTTTAGCGAGAAACATTTTAAATCAAAAATTTCCCGAAAAATGCATCGGACTTCATGGTCCTCAGAATCCATGGCCATCACGCTCTCCAAATCTCACACCCATAGATTTTTTTGTGTAGAGTTTTTAAAAAATAAAGTATATTTTTATATACTTTATTTTTTAAGAAGCCCTACACGAAAAAATCCATGAGTGTGAGATTTGGAAAAATATATCTTGCCGAAAAATGCGGAAATTTTAAAAAATAGAATACAAAACGCATGTGCAGAGATCACTCTACTGAAATAAGTGAAAGAAAATTTCATGCGCAGAATTGTTTTATGTTTAGAGGAAAATGGTGGCCACATTAACCATTTATTGTAATTTATTATATTTAAAGATTAAAAATATTTTTATTCAAATTTATTTAAAATTTTATTTACGTTGTTATCTATATTATTAAATAGCCAAGTTGGATAGGCAATAGAAGAGCTGACGCAGTAGATAAGACGCATATAAACAAAATTAATAACAAAATTAATGTTACGGATTAATGCTTAAATAAAGAGTAAAGTATAATTATGAGTGTAACGGATTAACAGTATAATTACGGACTTTTCGAACCGTTTTTAGCTCATCTTCAGCGTAATATAAATACTCTAATACAAAAATAATATAAAAACTAAAGACCGTCATAAAATAGATATGTAAATAAAATTAAATCATAAGTCATAATATAAAATCAAACAAATTGTGCCCATTTTAACACGGATTGTATTGAAAGCGATATCAAAGTGATCAAATTCAGCTTATATTCTATAGAGTGCGTCATTCCCCGGTAACAAGCCGGACAGTGTAGTGCTTGATGGATATTAGTAAGTTTGGCGAATATCTGTTATAAGCCATGAGTCGTGCAGATGTCTAGAAATCAAAGAATTTTTTTTTCAATAACGAGTGGAATGATAAGTATTGCGGTAACCAAAGAAATAAATGCGTTACACTTTTCCGTTTATTTAATATATTTGATATTACTTTGATAAAGACGTACGACTATTAAAATTATGGATAAGTTTTCGTAAGACGATTATTAAAGGCAATTTAAAAGCGAAATTTCTGCGCAAATCGACAATAACTTGATACTTTTGCATCTAATCGTAAGTCAGTATTTTAAGATTTTGGAAAAAAATTTAAATATCAGAGATCAAGGACTTTAAACAATCAAAGAATCTTTTTACAAAAAAATTGCTATATACAATTGGAACTTAAAGAAATACATTGTGAAATAAGAACGGCGCGCATTCATCTTTTTAAATTGTGTAAGACTATTTACTGTTCTATTCCGGTCACAGTCACTAACTCTTTCTTTGATAGACAGTGCGAGTCATTACATACCTTTCCTGTAAATAAACGTACAAGGCTAGATAGGAAGTTCAATTATCTGTTAACAAAGCACACACGGGAAGAATGCAATATTAACTCGATTCATTATTTTTACAGCTCTTCCTGCTCCCATCATAATCCAATCGACGAGGGGAAATTTAACTTTATTTGCTTAAATCTAATTTCTCACCTAAAACTCAATCCCATGAGGTTAAGATTGGTTCTTTTAATGACAGCCAAGTTTATATACAACAAATTAAAGATAAATGGTTTGTGAATTTATCATCGACTTCCATTCCTGCAGAAGTCCAGAGCTTACTTCAATTAGGGGAAAATTTTTGCTTACCCATTACTAATAAATGCAAGCTCACATTCAAATTTATTAAAAACGTCGAAAACAATCTAAAAAAATTCCTACCTAATGTACAGTCTTCCATTAGAAGTCGTACGGTAAATCTCAAAGGCAATCTTCCATCGTATTTAGTTCCTAAGAACAACATACATTCTGAGATCAAACTATTATTAATAACCACCAAACAATATTTAAACAATAACCGGAATATAATTCTCATACGCGCGGACAAGGGCAACGTCATAGTTGCTCTTGACAAAGATAAATATTTAGAAAAAATGTTTGACATTCTCAACAATAAAGACACGTACAAAATTGTCAACAAAGATCCGACAAAGAAATTAATTTCTAATTTACGTGATATATTATCGAGATGGAAGAATTCTGGATTTAAATTTATATGCCTACACTTTATATATTTTTAATATTTTAATTTCTGCTGAGAGACTTCAGTTTACTCTTGATATAGCTGAGAATAATAATTTAAATTTTTTAGACGTCACTTTGATATATGAGACTAACTTTCTGATATTCGATTGGTATCACATACTGACCTTCTCGGGAAAATAGTTGCACTTCTGGTCCCAGCACCCCTCCATCATAAGAGAGGTATGGTCATAAGTTTAATAGATCAAACGCATTTTATTATCGCATCCGCGTTTCTATTCAAAAAATTTTGACATAATAATTGAGATTTTATTGGACAACAACTATCCTTTTAATTTTATTTTTACAACTCTCCACGAGCATATAAAAACTTTGATTCACAAATTCGAATTAAAACAGTTAAACTCTATTGATATGACTACAGATACATCCTCTTTTTTTACTATACGATACGTTCCTCCATTATCGGACAAAATTGCAAATACTGTTAAAGATTTAAATATCAAAATCTCTTATTATGATTTCAACAAATTGAGTAATATGATTAGAGTACATTAGAGTACACAAAGATCAGCTTACGCTATCTTCCTGTTGTTTATAAAATTAATTGCAACGATTAATTGTAATTAATTACGCCTCATATGTACGTTGGCCAAACGGGAAGACAAATGAAAACAAGAATATTGGAGCATCGCAGCCACATTAGGAGAAACATTACCAATCACTCTGTAATTACAGACTACAGATTAGATTTTAATCACGAATTTAAATGGGACAAAGTGAAGATCCTCGATCAAGAGTCTAATTTAAATAAAAGACTAATTCCAGAAATGGTTTACATAAAACGACAAATAGTTTAAATTTTCAGACAGACACGGAGTGCTGTCCACCCGATCGAACTCTATCGATTCCAGTACGAATCACTATACATCCGAAAACATACATTAGTCTTATTAGCTCATTTGCGATGTGCGGAACGTGACTTTGCGCTAACGTCCCAATTCTATCAATACAATCTGACTTAATGCATTATTTTAACTGTGTTAACTGCGATCCGAATCCGTCTGATTTTTCGTTTTCTTTTTATTCTGTATTTTTTTTTTTTTTACCCAGTTTGACAATTTATTTCTTGGTTACCGCAATACTTATCATTCCACTCGTTATTGAGAAAAGAATTTCTAGATATCTGTACGACTCATGGCTCATAGATATTCGCAGATATTCGCCAAAAAACTTACTAATATCCATCATGCACTACACTGCCCGACTTGTCAACCGGGGAATGACGCGCTCTGGAAACGTAGAATATAAGCAGAATTTGATCTGACATCGCTTTCAATACAATCCGTGTTAAGCTAAGCACAATTTGTTTGATTTTATATTATGACTTATGATTCAATTTTATTTACATATCTATTTACTATTTACATATCTATTTATTATTGACGGTCTTTAGTTTTTATATTATTTTTATATTAGTATTTATATTTATATGCTGAAGATGAGCCAAAAACGGCTCAAACCGTCCGTAATTATACTCCTAATCCGTTATACTCGTAACTATACTTTACTTGCTATATTTAAGCATTAATCCGTAACATTAATTTTGTTATTAATTTTGTTTATATGCGTTTTGCCTACTGCGCCGGCTCTTCTATTGCCTATCTAACTTGTATTATTTGATAAAGAACCTATTAATATAATTTATTTGAACTATATCATTAAATATATATTTTATACATATTATTAAATTTCACAACTGTTCACTATGCTAAAGTCATAAAAATCGATTTTGCTTTCCTCACTCCCCACTGAACTCGCATTCTGATCTTATTCTGCGAGCCCAGCAAAGCATGCCCCTGTCAGTAAACAAATAGGCAACCCGACTTAATGATATGTATGTTACGGAAACACTCTACTCCAATGTAAAATGTGATGCACGCGCATGCGTGTGTAAGTCTGTGTCAGTAAATATAAGGATCCTACGGTTCGTCACTCCGTGATAGTTATTTCAAATCCTCTCTGCTGTGTGTGTGTGTGTGTGTGTGTGTGTGTGTGTGTGTGTGTGTGTGTGTGTGAGAGAGAGAGTGAGTGTATGTGTGTTGTGTGTATGGAGCATGCGTGCGCACCCACATCCACACTTACCAACACACACGTACACATGCACACACGCACGCACGCACGCTCCACATTCATAGACACATACACACACACACACACACACACAGTAGAAAGGGTTTGGAGTCATTAACTACCGCGGGAGTAACGAACCTTGGGATCCTGATCTCTGCTAATACACACACACACGCGCATTACACTTAACATTGACGTAAACATACGTCATACATGATGTGCAAAAAATCCGACCGAGCAACCTCTCCATTCGCCATACATGATGTGCAAAAAATCCGACCGAGCAACCTCTCCATTCGCGTTAAGTACACCTAATACGAATGCCGACGGTATTATTAAAAATCTTGCAAATTGCAGGGATGATTATAAAACCCGATACCTCCCCAGTGAGAAATGGTGGTCGAATCGATGTTGATTCGACGTCGAATCAACGTCGATTTGATCGAATTGATGTCGAATTGACGTCGATTCGACCAATCATTTCTCGCTGGGTCGGCTCCTAGGTATAGTATAGCAATGTTTTTTGAGCCATTTTAAAGGGGAAGATTCCCACTTCAAAACCAATGTAATGATATTTTTGGACCCATTCCTGCTTTTTTCATGGATAACTACAAAGTCATGAAATTTCCAAAATTTATTCACGATCTGATTTTGGCTTTCACAACAAAAACAGTTCGATGAGGCGGACAATGCAATCTTACTTACCTTTAAAGTCGAGGCTATACCCGTTAAAATGCGTCCAGAAACGTTGTCTTACAATCTCTTTATGATAAGCTGAGATATGGCTTCTTAAAATCGGTAAAGTTTGCAAGTTTTAAAGCGCTCCCCTAATTGTTTTGCGTAGTGTAATTTGCACTGAGACTTCATTCAAAATACTTTAAGATGTGTGTGTGTGTGTGTGTGTGTGTGTGTGTGTGTGTGTGTGTGTGTGTGTGTGTGTGTGTGTGTGTGTGTGTGTGTGTGTGTGTGTGTGTGTGTGTGTGTGTGTGTGTGTGTGTGTGTGTGTGTGTGTGTGTGTGTGAGCGAGCGATACGAGCTTCGAAAAGAACGATATAGATTGCGAAAGTGCGATGTGAAGCACGAGAGTCGAAAGCTGACAAAATTTTTAAACAGAGCGTTAAGAGAGAATAAGGTCAAAATCGTTCAAATATACACAGTATAGATGGTTGACGCTCGGATCAGCTGAGTTTAGCTAAAGAAAAATAATGAGAGGAACGTGATAAGACGAGCGGGAGTCGAAACCGTATGCAGGATTCACACTGCTTCCGACGACCGATGTACGACATCCGATATCCAATAACAGAGCTTGTTTTCTAGAAATTCTAGCTAAAGATACTTTATCGTATAATGCTCTTTGTCGTAACGTACAAAAATGTTCACCAAGGTTGAACTTTTTCGTACGATTTTGCACATCAAAACCAGTCGTAACGATACATGTATCGATGGAACGTTTAGGAAGAATAGTTCCTATCTAATCAATCATAACCAATTTGTTTTTGCTATTAGATAAGTTATGTTTTTCTAAATGTTCTAAATATTCTTCTATGTTGATCTTTGACGTGCGAAATTATTCAAAAAATAATATTAATTAATAATATTGTATAAAATTTATACAAATTTTATAAGTTACACAATTTATTTATACACAATGGATGATATAGTAAGTAAATAAATAAATAAATAAATATATATGTGTTTTGAAAACGTCTCGACAAGGATTACAAGAATATGCAATAAAAAATAGGGGGTTCTGTATAAGAAAACATCGATAACCTTCACTTGACCTTAAATAGGTTACTCAAGGTCAAGTCCATATTTTCATCATCTGTCCCCCTTCAAGTCCTACAACTTTTGTCTGAAACATTTTTCCATATCTAAAGCCGTTTCCGAGATAAAGAGCCTGGGTCAGACTTTAGAGACATCCTATATACATATATGAAAATAACTTACATTTAGAATTATATTTACTTCACTTATATTTATTTATAAATTTATATTTAATTTTTTATATTTGTGTTCAAGCATTTATATGCAGATTGTGGGGAAATAATTGAGGATGAAAACCACGTATGTGAATTATTAAATGAGAATACAGAAAATTGGAAATTGAAGACAGTACTTTATTCTGAAGTTCAAAATATTGAGGAACTAATTATAATGAAGTTTTCAAGCAATCACCATTGTGGAATAGCAGTCTTCCATATGAAAAGCGGGGACCATCTACGATAAAATCTTTATAGTCAGAAATTGAGAAAAAATTAAGTAAGTTTTTAAATTTTTATTTAAAAAATCTATTTTTATAATTTTTCACAAAATTATAACCTTATATCTTTTTAAGACTTATGTCCAGGAATAACAAGCATTAAGTGACGTAATTTACGAGACACATATGCAAGAAAATTAATTGAACAAAACAAATATATTTCAAGTGGAAGTGTCGCTGCAGCTAAAACAAAGCCATCATGGCCATAATTTGAATTAATGGGATTTTTACGATCAACAATAACACGTAGAAAGTTTGTAAATTATTTTACAGTTTATCTTTAATTATATAATTATTATTAATTATCTTTAATTATAACATACTTATAGATGAATTATTTTTTAGGACATTCAGTAATATAAAACCATCTGAGTCTTTTACTAATGTAGATAAACATTCCGTAAAAGAACCATCAGAGATAAACTTTACTTGTCCAACGACTTCCAGAAGTAACATTTACAAAAAGGATACTTCTTTAGAAGAACAATATCTAACATCAAGTTCTGATACAAATAATGTAGAAAATGTAGGAAAGAATTTACAAGAAAACTGTGATCCTCAAAATTGATATAATTTTAAATCGATTACTCCTGATTATTCATTAAAACGAAAATATGTTATAAATTTGGAAGAAACTAAAATATCAAAACAGTCTTTAAGTGATAATGCAAATATAAAAAATGTTATAGCACCAGGTATGACTATTTTACATATAAAATTATATCTAGAAATATGTTACATTCAATATTTTTATTTGGTATATATATTTATAATTTTCTTATTTATATATATACGAGGCGCATTTTTAAAGTAAGGTCCGATTTGAAATAAAAAAGGATCTTAACATATAAAAATAATTTATTATAGCCAAAAAACTTCTACAAGCTTACTTTATTTTTTCACATAATCACCATTGACTTCCACGCATTTTTGATATCGCTTCAACAGCTTCCTAATTCCATTGTCGTAATAGTCCGCCACCTGTGTCTTGAATCAATTAGTAATGTCGTTCTTTAGTACGCTGTTCTTTTCGTTCTTTAGTTTGTTTTAGGAAATTGAATAGACAATTCTGAAACCGTAAACTGCTAATTTTTAATAATTTTTGTATTTACTTCTTCTATTAAACCTTCTATCATCATTGTTGGGCGACCGCCACGCTCTTTGTCATGAACATTTGTTCGTCCTTCTCTAAGCAAACGACACCATTGCCTAACTTTACTGTCATAATATTTGATCCAAAAACCTCACAAAGTTGTCTAGTAAATTTCCTAACGGCGAACTAAAGAACGGCGTTACTATAACTAGTTCAAGACACAGGCGGCAGACTCTTAAAAAAATGGAATTAGGAAGCTGTTGAAACAATATCGAAAATGGGTGGAAGTCAATGATGATTATGTGAAAGAATAAAGTAAGCTTGTAGAAGTTTTTTGGCCATAATAAATTATTTTTATATGTTAAGATCTATTTTTTATTTCAAAACGGACCTTACTTTAAAAATGTGCCTCGTAGATATAATTAACGCAGCGTTTGCCTCGAGACGTTTCTTATTTGAATGTTCCTCATTCTCGATCGATTTGTTTAAACGTTTTAAGGTGAGCGGTATGTTAAAGCTTTCTAAAAATTTATACTAGTAGTGTCATTGTACGAGGGTAAGTCAAAAAGTAAAGGGACAAATAAAGAAAAACACATTTATTTTAACCTATGTGGAAAATTTACATATCATTTTTTGCACATATCCCCACCAACATGGATACATTTGATCCACTGCTTAACAAGCTTCTGTATTCCATCCTGGAAGAAAGATTTGGGTTGCGTGTGTAGCCAGTTATGCACCACTGCAATGACCTTCTCATCTGAAGAAAATTTTTTTCCTCGTAGTGCTTCTTTTAATAAACCGAAAAGATGAAAAGAAAAAAGAAAACAAAAGAAAAGAAATACTACGAGAAAAAAAATTTTCTTTGGATGAGAAGGTCATTGCGTGGTGCATAACTGGCTACGCACCCAACCCAAATCTTTCTTCCAGGATGGAATACAGAAGCTTGTTAAGCAGTGGATCAAATGTATCGATATTGGTGGGGATTATGTCGAAAAATGATATATAAATTTTCCACATAGGTTAAAATAAATGTGTTTTTCTTTATTTGTCCCTTTACTTTTTGACTTACCCTCGTATATGTTTCGGTCTTTCTTATGTATCTGCGGTGAATTTAAGTTTGATGGAATATTCGTGTTGAACCTTTCTCGAGCGAGCGATTGACGGATATATAATCATAAACGGAAATATTCATAAATATAGACGGAAATAGTCATAAAGCCAATGTAAATAATTGATATTACGAAATTAATTGATGTCAGTTATACAGGATGTCTTACAATTCCCCCTAATATCCTCCCATATATTAAGAACACATCAAAGAGGTTTAGTTGAACACTTAAAAACACTAACTCTAACACAAAAATATCGTACACGGACATTAATAAATTAATTAGTCACATCCGAGCCTATAAAGACATGGTTTCTAAAGATCAACATAAAAATGTGTACAAAATTTCATGCTCTAATTGTGATGCCACATATGTTGGGCAAACGCGTTTCTCAATACCAGAGTCCAAGAACATCATTTACACATTAACAGAGCTAGTACACAATATTCTGTTATTATAGAACACAGATGAATGAACCATGAATTTAATTAGGGCGATATTAAAATCTTACATGAAAGAACGTAATTTAGGGAAAAGATTAGTATCCGAAATGATACACATTAAAAGACAAAAGAATAGTCTAAATTTGCAGAGCGACACGGACCGCCTTGATCAAAGATATTTCCCTATCATAAACAGCACTTCTCTACTTACGTTTGAGACGACGTATTTAAATGCCACATGCTTGACAAAATTATCAGGATTCTGATTGTGTTGTTCGACCCGGTATGACAGTTATTATGTTCGTCTGCTCTCTTCGTGCATTCCGAACAGTGAGTCACTGCGAAATTATCTATTTTTTAACAATATCAAGAGACATGGTAGTGTCTCGCGCCAAGTTTAATAAGCGTAGCTTTGCGTAGCGACCGCGAGGCATGCCGTGTGTATTATACGCGAGTCGGACAATTGAGAGTATCAGATACGCCATAACGGCTGAAGCGATCGAGTTTCTTACTACGCTCAATCGATAGATTGAGTTCAAATTATATAATAAAAGTGCCTTTATTTTTTCTCTATGTGCTTTATAAACGGAGATATTATAATGTAAAGTTTGTTTTTATAAAAAATTGATTCAAATTTTGGTCGTCATCGACCTTCTCAATACGCATGTACCAGAAAATGTTCAGTTCGAGCCTTAGAGCATATAGATATAGATATGGAGGGAGAATACTGGTCTGAAAGTGTCCACAATATCTATGCGAGAGAGAAAGGTATAAGTTCCTATTCATCTTCTGTGCACAAGCGTTGTTTCCAAGCAACTGTTATTGCTATGCAGTTGTTATCTATTTTAAAAGAAATTTGGAGCTATCATTTATATGTCTGCCAGTTTAGCGCACGCGTATAGAGAACGAACAGAAATTACTATACCTTTCTCTCTCGCACAATCTTGGGGATACTTTTGTTTACCGGAAAGTATATACTATTCTCCCTCCATGTCTATATGCTCTAAGGTTCGAGCATTCATTGCAAGACAGCGTTGATGTCGCTTCATGAATGATGTCATTAGGTTATTAGTTTTGACACATAGATTCAGTTTTAATGTAGGTTAATTTATTATATTTGATTAATTCATTAATTAATTGATTAAAAGAAAGTAAAAGAAACTTGTAATTGTGTATAAAAAAAATAATTGTGTATAACACAAAAGTTAAACGTGAATAAAAATTAATACTAAAAAAATAACATGAAAAAAGGTCAGTAAGAATTTGATAACTCATAGTACAATTACAAATGCTATGAGTTATTCTCTTTATATTATTTATTATATTATTAGCTTTCATTCATTTTCTTATTTTATATCAACAATTATATATGTACTTATAAATAAATAATAGAGTGATAGTTATAAAAGAAATATAAATTGCTTTCTTGTCATGCTACCATCCTACTATTTCTTCACAAGTATATAATTGTTGATATAAAATAAGGAATTGAATAAAAGCTAATAATATAATAAATAACGTAAGGAGGAAAGTTAAATAATATGCATTTTTGATAAAGATTCAAGTTTTTATTTTATATCAACAATAATATATTTATGAAGAAGAATTAGGAAGATAGTAGCGCAATAAGAAAGTAATTATTATAGTAGGATGGTACGTAACAGAAAAGTTATTATTATAAAAGAAATATAATTTATCACATATAATATGTAGTATTGCATATTACATGTATGTAGTATATAGTATTGTAAAATCCTGTTATTTCTTTTAAAAATCTACAGTATGCAATACTATACTATATACATGCGATAACATATATGTATATGCGTGATTTTCTTTTATAACAACCTTTCTTGTTATGCTTCTATCATACTATTTCTTCATAAGTTTATAATTATTGATATAAAATAAGGAAGTGAATAAAAGCTAATAATATATAATAAATAAAATGTAAAGAAAAAAATTATAAATAATATATACATTTTTGATAACTCAAAGCACTCATAATAGTGCTATAAGTTATCAAATTTTCAATACTTTTTTGCTTCTTTATTTTAAAATGTGTAAATAAATATATACTACAAAAAAGAATGATATCCATAAAAAAACTTATCTTTTTTTAAAAAAAAGGTAAAAAAATAGCGCTAAGTTTACGCGCCATGTGAAAAAGTACTATAAACTTGTGTTGTAAAATTAATATTTCTAAAAAAAATAATGATATCAAAAAGTTGCGCCAAATAAATAAAAATTTATATAAAAAAATTGAAAACTGAAAACTTACGCGAAAATTAAAAATTAATACAAATTATAAAAAAATAAAAAAATTTTAGATAAAAAAACTTGGCGGTGCTAAATTTCAAAATTACTGTAATGTAAAGTAACAAACAATTAATTTACTGCAATATATCTTAACATCACAAATAATTAATTTACTGCAATGTATTTATATATCTTAAAATAATTAATTTAATTTTAAAAATGCAGAAACATTTGCAATGTAAATGCACGGAGTTTGACATTAGCATAGTGTTTAATTAATTATTGCAATGTATCTTAAAGTTAAAACAAATAATTAATTCTAGATAAACCTTATACTTTAGTAACAAATAATTAATTTACTTTAAACATTACATCATAATAACTGAAATATTAATGGAACAATTAACTGGAACATAAATGTACAGAGTACGTTAACATTATTAGCATATTGTTCAATTTAGCAGCGCCAAGTTTTTTTAACTAAAATTTTTTTATTTTTTTATAATTTGTATTAATTTTTAATTTTCGTATAAGTTTCTTATTTTCAATTTTTATGTATAAATTTTTATTTATTTGGCGCAATTTTTTGATATAATTATTTTCTTTAGAAATATTAATTTTACAACACAAGTTTACAGTACTTTAAAACACAGTTTTTTTTTTAACACACTTTTTCACATGGCGCGTAAACTTGGCGCTATTTTTATACCTTTTTTTAAAAAAGTAAGTTTTTTTATGTATAACATGCATAATGGTTTCCACATAAAAAAGTTGCAGCGCATCCGATCCCATTAAAAGCGCTGAAGGGTGGCTCGACGTGAGAGGTAGCAGGAGAGTAATCAATTTTTCCTTTATATAACGATTCTACAACGATATAATGAGTGTACCGTATTTAACTCCTACTCGAAAGATCATAAGTTTTTTTGTATGTAATGATCCTATTATCGTTTACATCTAATGCATTCTTCACTTTTCTGTTAATATAGAATTTTATTTTTTTCTCTTTTTTTCTTTTTATTATAGAGTATGTAACTGAGGATAACCTGAATTGGGTCAAAACGTTTTGCAATTTTTACGAATAAACAACATATTACAACCAACATGGACTGTAAGGAATAATTTTTTTTTATCTTGGTGAACGAGGACCGGCTCATATTAGCCATTTATTGTTATTATTAATTGTCCCCCTACAATATTTTATGAGCGTATTGTAGAGGTAAAATTAAAGTAAAACCAAAAATTCTAATACAAAAATGTTGTCTCGAAACGTTTCTTGTTTCTATGTTCCTTATTCTCGATCAATCTGTTCAAACGGTTCAAAATGAGCGGTATGCTAAAGCTTTCTAAAAATTTATATCAGTATCATTGGATATGTTTCGGTTTTTTGTATGAATCTGCGGTGAATTTAAGTTTGATGAAATATTCGTGTTCACGCGCGAACTGTCCGTTTTTTGTTCGTCGCGGCGAATTGAGAAGAGAGAGTTTGCTGATCGCGAGAGAGAATCGAAGTCGGAAAGAGGGAATGTGATTCCGCTAAGACTGAGGAGTGAGAAGGATAGCGAATGCTATTGTGTATCAGCTTGACGGTTGAGGTTTAAAGATAACAGCGAAGCGTGATAGAGTGAGAGAGTGAGAGAGAAAGAGTGAGAGCGAAAGAGGAGATTGAGAGTTTAAGAGAAGTGCGATAATACAGGCGATCCGTTATTAGAAAAGAATGTCTTTATTTTAGTAATGTCGAAAATGCGGACGCGGTTAATACATAGATTAAATTAACTCTTGAAGTGTCTGAGCACCATTAAAGTCACGTCTCTTATAAAGAGTTCGTCTTTTTCGCACTCGCAGTCACTGAAAAATTTGCGATCGCAGTACAGAAAGTTAATCTATCGCCGTGTTCGCACTTAACTCAGATTTGTATTAGCGTATGTTTATTACTCGATTATATTTTCGATAAGAGACCCGAGACAGTCGTATCCTCGGTATTTAAACTCTTCGGGGAAACGTCTAGAAATTTCGAAGAACGGAGAAAGGGAATCCCAAGCTCCGGGTAATCGTCGAAT
>NW_028141159.1:24627849-24660349 GCF_030444845.1 Prenolepis imparis
ATTGGCTCTCTGTCGACTCGTATTATATTTGTAGCATTGAAAGGCTGTCAATACGAGGGTTAGCAGTTAGCAGTTTGACAGTTTGTCCAAAATAAAATAAAATAAAATAATAATACGTTTTAAATAATATGTTATGATGGGAATTTAATAAAGAGGGACGATCATGATTTATATGAATGATGTGAAACTTCGATCTTGTCGGCTTGATTGCTCGCGAAGAAGAAGAAAGTCCGACACGCGGTATTTATTAATATATTGATCCTGCCACGTATTTATCGCGCGCATGCAATGTATATTATAATGCTTTTTGAGCCTGCGTGACATGTATACCGCGTATATTTGATATTTACTTAACAGGTGATGACGAGAAGCAATGAATAGAAATAATAAGTCGCAACATGTTATAATACTTTAAACTTGATTATTATATGTAGCCTGATTATATTCGTAGCATGGACAAGCTGTCAATTAGCAGTTTAACAATTTGTTTAAAATAAAATTAAATAAAGTAATAATATGATTTAAATAATACATATATTATGACACTTTAAACTCTATTAATATTTTTGATACTTATATATCAGCTGATTTCTGTCAAAAATTATTAATCGCAATTAAAGTATTATAATATATTATATATTATTTACAACATATTATTATAATTAACAAATTTATTTTTAATGCGATTATTAATGAAGTAAATATTAATAATTCCTGTAATTACCTTGTGCTAATTAATCATAAAATAAAGGTCGTGATTTAGAACTTTTCACACTCTTCATTATTTTACCTGCAAACGTACAAAAAAGATATTTAAATTCTCATATTACATACATACATACATACATACATACATACATACATACATACATACATACATACATACATACATACATACATACATACATACATACATACATACATACATACATACATACATACATACATACATATATATATAATATTTTATGTATTACAAAGAAAGGCGAAGGAACTAGCGCAGTAATTAAGGCGCAAACATTTTAGTTTATTCAAAATAAATCATATATATAAAAATTCGCGAACGTTTCTGTCCTTTTTTTGGACTCTCCTCAGCGCAATACCTAACTGATACAAATAAATTTAATCTAAAGTCCCTACGATGTTGACGGTTTTTTAAACTTACATAATACTTAATTGTTAAACGGATGATTCGCGCGTGTCAATTACATTAGAAAGTCTAATCTAACGGATTCCCTGGAATGCACGTCATCCTTAGGTTGTGTCTCCATATATTTGCTCGATGTCATGTTCAAGAGCCTGTATATCTGTGTAATTTGTATGTATATAGAGACACAAATTTAACGATACATTCCCAGTTACAGCGAGAGACTTACATGGCGATGTTGTGTCTATGTGTATCCTCCGATGTCGTATAATCACATTTTTCTTTTTCTTATATCGTAATGTATAATTTTAAGTAGACTATATAGATCACAAGGCAAGTCCCCCGTGTCTGCATTGTTCACGTACGCAGATTCGACTTATACTGAAGCCCGGTATAATAAACATGTAATGTTTTTCTAAATGAGTGTATGTAATGTATACAAACGTTAAGTACAAAATTCAAATTTTTGGTAAAGCGTCTATTGTGTTGTTATATGCTTCGTGTAAACCTTCTGTATCTGTTTGTAAATTTAAGCCATTGCTCTGTCTTTTAATAAACAACATTTCTGAGATCAGGCGTTTATTGTAATGTGGTTCTCTATCTAAAATTTTTACCTCGTTCCATATAAAGTCATGATTTAAATGTAAGCTATGATCGGTAATTACAGAAAGAACCGAGGTATTACGTCGTATGTGATTACGATGTTCATTCATTCTCGTACGCAACTGTCTACCTGTCTGGCCAATATACGAAGCTTCGCTATTTTCACATTCGATTTTGTAAACAATCTTGCTAGTTGAAGCAATGGGTACCGGATCTTTGACTGACTACTTTGATGAAACGATTCAGTTTATTTAGACTGCAATAGGAAAGTCTCACATCCAGATTCTTAATTAAACTTTTGAAACGTTCTGAGACAGAAGGAACGTATGGTATTGTGAAAAATTTTTTTCCCTCTTTTTGTACTTCGACTTCTTCATGTGAATTATGTTTGTTTTTTGAGTGGTTTGTGAATAAATATTTAAGTCGGTTATATATGGTCATAAAAATCAGATCTAAAGGATAGTTATTATTTAGCAAAACATTAATTATAGTTGTAAGATTTCTTTGATGGAAACTGGGATGAGAGAGTAAAAAGGCTCTGTCGACTAGACCTATGATAGTGCCTCTTTTTTGACATAGTGGGTGTTGCGAAATAAAATTAAGGTATCGTCCCGAAAAGGTGGGTTTATGATACCAGTCAAAAATTAATTTATTGTTGTTTAAAATTAGCGTGACATCCAAGAAATTTAGTTTTCCATTGTCTCCGATCTCAATCGTAAACTGGAGTCGTGAATGGAATGAATTAAAGACGTTCACGACATGTTCTAATAAAGCCGTGGGTGCAGTTAGTGCTATGTCATCGACACATCTTACATAGAAGGATGGAGTGAAATTTAATAATTTTAATGCTTTTTCTTCTAAGTCTTGGAGAACAATATCTGCTATTATGGGGGACAGTGGTGAGCCCATCGGTGTACCGAAAGTTTGTTGATAAATTTTTTCATTAAACATAAAAAACGTGGAGTCGAGAATGAAGCGGATAGCGTGCATGAATTCTGTATGCGGAACGGAGCAATTATTGGATAAAAAGTTCCACCTTCTTTGAACACTGTCTAACGCGAGATCGATCGGAATATTTGTGAATAATGATACCACATCCAAAGAAATCAATGTAACGTCATCTCCAACTGCAACCTTGGAAAGAGTGTCAACTAACTTAAAACTATTATATATGTGACTCCGTGCTTTAGAGAAACTTTTATGCATGATTCGGTGGATAAGAAAAAGAAAAATGTGATTATACGACATCGGAGGATACACATAGACACAACATCGCCATGTAAGTCTCTCACTGTAACTGGGAATGTATCGTTAAATTTGTGTCTCTATATACATACAAATTACACAGATATACAGGCTCTTGAACGTGACATCGAGCAAATATATGGAGACACAACCTAAGGATGACGTGCATTCCAGGGAGTCCGTTAGATTAGACTTTCTAATGTAATTGACACGCGCGAATCATCCGTTTAACAATTAAGTATTATGTAAGTTTGAAAAACCGTCAACATCGTAGGGACTTTAGATTAAATTTATTTGTATCAGTTAGGTATTGCGCTGAGGAGAGTCCAAAAAAAGGACAGAAACGTTCGCGAATTTTTATATATATGATTTATTTTGAATAAACTAAAATGTTTGCGCCTTAATTACTGCGCTGGTTCCTTCGCCTTTCTTTGTAATACATTTTAATTTCACGGAACCTTTATTTAATTATATTAATTATATTGATAATATTTTATATATTATAAGAATTCAAAATAATTATAAAATATATAATAACACATACTAAATAATTTCAAAACTTTATCGCAATTTTCATTCTTTCCTGCTAAATTTATTGCCATTACTGCCAGATTTATTCCCATAACATATTTCATCTTTCTACTAAAAATGATTAATATTTATATACATCTCATATATTTAATTATACATATAAAATACTGTAAAATACTTTATAACATCTTCTTGCTTGCATTGGTTTAGTGATAGATAATTGCTATTGCAACAATATAAATAAATCACTCAATATATAAATCACTCAAAGTTCCAATATATTTCTTTAAGTCTAAAGCAATCTATTTTCTCTAATAAAATTCGCAGATAATTGCATTGCGATACTAAACAATCATTTTCAATTTTATTCCATTTTACAAAGTATAGTTATTGCATGTTTTTTTCCTTTCTAACTGAAAAATTGTAATCGAGATCAATCAATCCCAAAATTAATAAACACGTGTTCTTCAACAATTTACTCGCAAACTAATTGCAATTATATACACAAAATCTTTTGATACACATAACTTTCAATACACAATTAACTGCTCGATGCACGCAACTGTCAAAATAATGACAGCCGCTCACAAAATAAGCGCATAATGACAGAACCAATCGGCAACGCGGAAGAGAGGTAACAATACGTTTCAAGATTTTCAAGAGAACTTCGAGTCTTTCAAAAATCAATAATATGCCTTTTTCAGAAAGGGACTAAAGAAAAACACAAGCGCGCACGTCATTCTTCGATCTTATATTAAAAAGAATATTTAAAAAACAATAATATAACGTTTATTTAAACTCGATTAATATCTTTTGACAGAAATTAACTGATTAAAGCGTTAATTTGCTAATTAAATTTTAAAATAAAAATATGTTATAGAAATTAAAATAATGATGTTGTAAATAATATATTATAATACTTTATAAACTCGAATAATATTTTTTACAGAAATCAACTCTGATAACTGTCAAAAATATTAATTGAGTTAAAAGAACTATAATATATTATTTAAAACATATTACTATTTTAATTAAACATATTATTATTTCAAAATTTAATTAGCAAATTAATGCTTTAATCAGCTGATTTCTGTCAAAAAATATTAATGAAGCGTTAATTTGCTAATTAATTTTTAAATAATATGTTATAAAAATTAAAATAGTAATGTTTTAAAATAGCAATATGTTTAAATAATATGTTACAATACTTCAAACTTAATTAATATTTTTGACAGTTATATTTGCTGATTTCTGTCAAAAAATATTAATAAAACGAAAATTTGATAATTAAATTTTGAAATCATAATTATGTATAAAAAATTATAATACCTTATCTGTATTTAATATTATTTGACAGAAATCAGCTGATAACTGTCAAAAATAGTAATGAAGTTTAAAAAATATTATAACATATTATTATAATATTATTATTTTAATTCTTATAATATATTTTTATTTTAAAATTTAATTAGCAAATTAATGCTTTATTTAGCTGATTTCTGTTAAATCATATTAATAAAGCGAAAATTTGTTAATTAAATTTTAAAATAATAATATGATATAAAAATTAACATAATAATATATTTTAGATAAAATGTTATAATACTTTAGACTTGATTAATATTTTTGACAGTTATCAACTGATTTCTGTCAAAAATTTTTAAAAAATATTAATCAAAATTAAATAAACTACATATATATATATATTTTTTAAATATCCTTCTTAATATAAAGCCAAAGAATGGCGCGCGCGCAGCGCGCGCTTGTGTTGTTCTAGTATTATATAATTCAGGCCTGCGGCCGAGTTGCACATTTCAACCGATTTTTGCTTGCTGCTATCTTCACTTTTTTTATTTTATAGCATCTAGATTGCTCGCGGAGAAATAAGACACTCGAGCTCAGGAACAATACTAATTGTAAATCATACAGGGCGTTAGCGCATATTGTCCCGTGCGCTGTTCACTGTTTACAGAATTATTATTATGTTATTAAATTAAAGATAACGTTAAAATACGTATGTTAATTGCACATATACACGCGGCCAAAAAAGACTGGTACACTTAAAAAGTAATAAAATATTTTAATGCCCAATTAATACCTCGTTAATTATTGCGAAAATTGCAAAATGGTAGAGGACTTTTCGACTCATTGTCAGTTTTGCCCGCTCTACCTGCACATGAATTTAGTCCCCATCATTCTGAGATACCCTGTGTGTGCGTGCGTGCGTGCGTGTGTGTGCGTGCGCGCGCGCGTGTTTGTGTGTGTCAAAGTCTATATATATATATATCAGAGGCTGTACCTATTTAAATTTATTATACACACATATAATAAGACATACATATATAAAATTACTATTTTTATTTAGTATAACTATATATATTGTAATAAAACAAACATTATAGGTGGGACAGATGGTATATATTTAAGTTTAATGCCAACAGATTTCCACATTATTAATTACTATTGTTGCGTTTCTTTTTTTTTTAGTGGTTTCCCCAATAGGCCTATTCCACTATAAAGTTAAAAACTATTTACATTTTGTTGCTTTAAGCTTCGAAATATCAATGTTAGTTTTGGATGAATTTATTCTCATCAACGAGGATAACGATGCATCATTTAATGACGATTGTGTATGGTATTTGATTTTATGTGTTCCATTTTCAAAAATGAGGATTTACATAGATATGTAGATCCAAACATTGAAAAAATTTTTATAATGCAAAATTTTGTAATTTTGGATATTTAACTTTGTTTAAAAGTTTGAAAAATTCCACACCTGTTTCTTACCGATATTTCAGTGAAATCTGAAATATTACTTTGTAGATCACACAGTTCTAATTGAAAATCTACACTCTGTTCAATTATCGGAATTGTTCTAAGATTTTCGTAAAATAAAAGGTCTTTCTTCAACTCTTCAAAATCACGAAATTGATGATCAAATTGTGCAATTAATTAATTGATAAGATGCAGATATTTTTTTAAAGTCGCATTTCGTGCCATATTCTTCAACGAGAATGTTGCAAGAAGGAAAGAAAAGAAAACTATTTTTTTCCCAATTTTTAATTTTGCGCAGAACAAATCGACATGACTTACTAACTCGAATATCGTTGGATTAGTCTGTTGTAGCTTTAAATTTAAAGTATTTAGGTGACAAGTTAAATCTGTGATGAAAGATGAAAGCTAATTCCAAAAGTGATTCCACATCTTCAAAAAATAATTTAAATGTTTCCAGTTTCGGGATGCACTTTTCTTGAAAAGATATATTTCTTTTCCTATAGAAAAAACTTTTTGCAAAGTTTTTCCGATATTTAAACATCGGACTTCATAGTAAAGTAATATGTTTTTGTAAATTGCATCATACTCTTCGAGGAAATTTTGAAATTTGCGATAAATCAGGGGTTTGTTACTACCTTTAATTGCATTTACAATTGCAGTAGCATGTAATGGTACGAAATCTAATATTTCTTCGGTACACAAAAAATCTTCTTGCAATTCTTCACAATTCGCGTAAAAATGCTTAATTGGCTTACATGTCGAACATCCGTGCTCTCATTGAAGCACAATGAAAAATAAGTGCATGTATTTAATAATGATTTTAATTTTTGTTCTATAGAACTGGCTATCATAATAATTCTTGATCTTACTGTGTCACGAGAAAGTGGAATGATATTAATGTCTTCAAGTGTCACAGTATTTCCAAATGCTGTCACTGCTACAAGAATACACTCTTTTATGAAGACACCATCGGTAAACGGTTTTGAATGTTTCGCAATTAGATATGAAATGGCATACGACATGTATTGTTTTATCTTAAATATCTTCATCTTTATTATTACAAATGTCCGAAATGGCACCAAAACGTCGCTGATACTAATTTTAATGCTGCAATCACAGCAGATTTTTCGTGTCCCGCATATGCTGAATATTTGTTTAAATGTTTATGATTATAATGTCTATGAATCACATATTTTGTCACATAAGCAGGTTCAAAACCACATAAAAGACAAACTGTTCGCTTTGCAATACATGCGAAGAAACTGTCTTCCCATGTTGTATCAAATAATGCTTATAATCCTTTTTAGTAGCCATTTCTTAAAATTGGCACAACACAATATGTATTACATACGAATTGCATAACTGCATACAACATGACATATACAAATACGCATACAAGAATTGACATACGAAAATTAAATGTGTTTTGTCGTAGCACTTCTCAAATATTATCAATATTTATTACATACTTTACGAATTGAACATCCACAATAAAATTAAAATTAAAAATTAAAATCCATAATAAAAAATTTGACTATTAAAAAGATTTCTTAAGTATCATTATGATATAACATGAGAAGTTTCTTCGTACGTAAAGCGAATATGTATTTAGTGATTTTTTGAATCTGCTTGTGTAAAAAAAATGTAATTCACATAAACATTATAATTACGAACATTTAAAAGAGTATTTAATGTATATAACCGATGGTGTCTTTATAAAAAATTTTTGCAGCTGGAAATACTGTGATACTTAAAGACATTAATAACATTCCATTTACTCGTGACACGGTAAGATAAAAGAATTATTATGATAGCCTGTTTTATAGAAGAAAAATTGAAATCATTTTCATATATACACTTATTTTTCATTGTGCTTCAATGAGAGTACTGATGTTCGACATATAAGTCAATTAAGCATTTTTGCACAAATTGAGCAAGATGATTGTTCATGTACCGAGGAGACGTTAAGTGGGCATTATATTGAGCGTCTTGCCCTAGGTTCCGTGGGCAAAACGACGTCGTTTCTTTTTACTGCGCAAGTGCTAGATGATCAGCGCGTTAAACAAAATCAAATAACGTTGTTGTGATAATTAAAAGTGATAAATTTACAAGTTTGTGGTTTGCGATAAGTTTTTCCTTTATATATATATATATATATATATATATATGTATATTGTCAGCACAATTGTTCTCCTCTAGTACCTGAGCGCTAACTTCAAGTCCAGTTCCAAAACGCCAGATGTAAAGCATTTTAATACATAAATAATGACGGATTTATGCAAGCAAAAATTAACACTAAAATTAAAAATGAACAGCTAAATATTGTTTGATACAAAAATTGAGGCTATGCTTGTATTTAGAATGTTGAACGCACTTGAATAGAAAATAGTTGATGCAAGTCTAGCTGCAAAACACCAGGTGTAATAGCGTTTTAAAAACAGCGTTTTGCCCATGAGCTTGAAGTCAGCGTCTTGCCCATGGGCAAGACGCTCAATGTAATACCCACTTTACACGGAATAACAACCGGTATTGATATTTACAGAACACTTAAAATTACTCTAAACAAGTTTATTTACGATTTTTCAAAATGTTCGTGCATAGTGACAAATGGTGCGAGGTCTATGATAAAATTACATTCTTAGGGCAATTAAAGTAAGAAATTTAAAATTTACTGTGCTTTATTGCATCATGCATCAAGAAACTTTACGCAAGAAAGATATGAAACAATTTACCGCAATGCGTACAAATGCATACAAATAGTAACAGCAATCATAAATGAGATTAAAGATGGCAGCAAATCCCTGCTTCATCACAAGTTTCAAAGTTTTCTCGAAGAAAAAAAACTTTGCATAAACTTTGCAAAACCTTTTTTCTATAAGAAAAGAAACATATCTTTTCATACAAAAAGTACATCGCAAAACTGAACACATTTAAATCATTTTTTTAAAACGTGGAATCACTTTTGAAACTAACTTTTATCACAGGCTTGACTTGTCACCTAAATATTTTAAACTTGTAGCTCCAACAGACTGACCAAACGATCTGTGAGTAGTAAGTTCTGTCAATTTGTTTCGCACAAAATTTAAAGTATTTTTAAATTTGGAAAGAAATACTTTTCTTTCCTTTTTGCAATTCGATCAGCATTTTCGCGGTTTTAAAGTTTCGAGGAAAGACCTTGTTCTTTACGAAAATCTTCGAATTGTTCCAATAGTTGAACAGAGTATTGACTTTCAATTAGAACTGTGCAATTTACAAAGCGATATTTCACTAAAATCGTGGCCAGAAACAGGTATGGAATTCTTCAAACTTTTAAATATATATAAAACCAAATATCCACAATTATAAAATTTCAAAATAAAATTTTTTTTTATGTTTGGAACCATGTATATATTTATGTGAATTCTCATTTTCGAAAATAAAATATTTTTTATTAATTATTTTTTAAAAATTATTTATTTTTATTAATTCATTAAATCGAGTGCACGATCTTCATTAAACGATACATCGTTATTTTCGTCGATGCAAATAAATTAATCAAAAATTGACATTGATGTTTCGATCTTTTAAAGCAACAAAATGCAAATAGAATATTCAACTTTAGTGGAATAGGTCTAATATAAGGAAACCATTCAAAAAAACTCATCAATAGTACTTCAAAGGTAATGTGAAAATCTATTGATGTTAAATTTATATCATTTATTTGTTTTATTACAATATATAGTTATACTAAATAAAAATATTAATTTTATGAAATACGTAATTTTATTTTAATGTTATCTTTAATTTAATAACATAATAATAATTCTGTAAACAGTGAACAGCGCACGGGACATTACGCGCCAATGCCCTGTATGATTTACAATTACAACTAGTATATTCCTGAGCTCGAGTATCTTATTTCTCCGCGAGCAATCTAGATTCTAGATGCTATGAAATAAAAAAGTGAAGATAGCAGCAAGTAAAAATCGGCCGAAATGTGCAATTCGGCCGCAGGCCTAAATAATTAATCATATTTAAAATTATAAAATATTAAAATATTATAAAATATTACAAAATATTATATGTATACGTTTAATATTATATTTTACCCCACCAGAGATGCCACGACCTTTGTCATCCGCTGAAATTCGACGTCATCTACCGGATTTATATCGTCCAGATCCAGATGGGAGTATGAAACTGATTATGGATTCAGCCAAAGTTGCGAGAGAACGTCTAGGTGCTCTAGACGTCTCTTTGTATCAGTACTCTGCGTTGATACCACTGCTTTGTAGCGAGAAGAGGCGCAAGCAGTGGTCTTGCAATATTATTTAATCACATTTAAATTATATTACATTTAAATGAATTAATGTAGTATATTTAAAATATATAATAAAATATAATAAAAAATTCAAAGAAATGCAATGTTAATTTAATAAAAGAAAATGATATTTGTATTATTATATCACTTGATATCTTGACTTTCGTTCCTTGTTATATAGACATGTCTCCACAGTCACGTTCAAGATTTGTTGTAAATAGGAAGTTGTAGTGACAAGAACCTTCATATTAACATAACTTAATTGTAAGTGATCACACTTTTATTTCAGAGAATCTTGTCATAATTTATAAGTTTATTATTATTCACATTATATATATATATATATATATCACAGTTTTAATTCAATGTTAATGGACACGTCTTGCCAATTATTATGGACCACGCCAATTTTTATCCAGTGACATTATTTTTCCAATTGACGCAATTATCTGGAAAAATTCGAACTAACTCATTCTTGCCTTCCAACGAAGAATCTATATTAATTTTATTATATTAACAACGCTCATGACAATTATCACCAATCTTATATGTTCCATTTTTTATCTTTAACTTTAACTGTTAATTTTATTCCTAATTGTGTGTGTGTGCCTAATTTATAAAATTTAATCGTTAGAGTTTATTTAAATTAATTATGACATTCCTTTCTTTGTCATGATTTCCTATATGCTATACCATCGCACTTTGAATTCGTTTTATATAATTTATAACATTTGTTTGTCCGCCAAACACAACACCATGTTATGCTATTTATTCTTTATCTAATTTAAAATGTGACGGAAAGTTATTGACCAATTGGTACAGGAAACCCACCTTTTCTGGTAGATATTTGAATATTTATCTAGCCACCCCTTAAAATATAAAATTAATATTATTAGGAGTCTGGTGGATCGCGCCATTTCACCTTCTGATGAACGTTTCCATACTGATAATTTAAAAATTATAACAGATATTTTGACTAACAATAATTTCCCTGTACCATTTGTTAAAAAACAGATTAATAATAGATTAAAAACAATTAAGTATCGGAATGACTCTTTGGATGCTGGTGGTGCCCGTTCTGGCGGATTCAATTTATTATCAGTTTTGACTTTAGCATACATAAAATATCTGAGCAAAAATTTAAACTTCACTCTTAAAAAATGCGGCCTCAATACATTGTATACAATCCTGAAAAAATTAAATAACTTAATTAAAAGAGGTAAAGATAAAATTGATAAGTCTCAAAAAATTAATGTTGTTGACATGATTGAATGTGGAGACTGCGATGCAACATACATTGGTCAAACAAAAAGACAGTTATTGATTCGAATAAAGGAACATTGCAGCAACATAAAAAACCATCCCAGTAATCACAATATAATTAGTAAACACAGGACAAAATTTGGACACGATTTCAAATGGCTTGAATCAATAATTTTATATTGCGAGAAGCATAAAAGAAAAAGGGAGTTGGCTGAAATTTTTTATTAAAAAATACAACAATACAATAAATTTGCAAAAAGACACCGAAAATTTAAACCCGATTTATGATAAGTTAATACATAGCGTATGATTGTTTGTTTGTGTCTCGATACCCTCACTTTTTTACGACCTTTATTATTATTTCGACAATAATCATACTGTAAGTATGTTTTTATCTAAGATCTACTCGTTTCTAACAGTGTTTAAGTACATTCTGTTTAAATTAATTTTTATTTAATTAATTTTTGTTGGAAAAATACATTAATATCAATTTAATTGCGACATCTCTATTTATTACTCTTGGTATTCAGATATGGACTTATTTTCGTTTATCTAATTGTGCCTTGCTTATTATTTGTATTCATTTTTATCCTTCTAGTATCACTTGATAAGGGCCCATATCCATAGATCAAAACATCGTGTATTTTTAAAATAAAATTTTGCCAGTTAGGTCGAAGAAGAATAAATATTGTTGGTTTTGTTCATTAATGGCGACCTTTACGTTCAAATTTTTGCTGGGTGGACTTCCGAATACGACCCACGCCCGATTGCTATGAATTTTTGTAGAAACATTGTAAATGATGTCAAATGAATGTCCTTAAGTGGATTTTCATCGATACAAACATTTAATGCTAAAAATATTAAAATAATGTTCTGTATAAATTATTGTCTATTTACGATTTACGAATTACGAAAGACAATATGGCTGATCATTTGTATGAGTTTCTGTGGAGGCGAGATGTAAAAAAACATAAATTAGATCCATTTAAAAAATTAATTGAAGATATTAAAGATGTATATTCTGGCTAAAAAAAGAATAATATAAATTGTTTCTTGTTGACGTTTTCGTTCTGATATTCTATTTTTGTATTTCTTAGAATTCTTTATATATGTATATTGTATATCTTAGGACGCTTTATATATATTTGGTATTAAATGTGTTATGTTATTTAAATATATCTTTCTTGATTGTCTATTGGAATTCACTGTGTTTAGGCATATACTTTACAACGTGAAGCGAGGTCCACCCTGGCTACCGGGGGGGAAGGTGCGGGAGGGGGGCCGAAGGCCCCCTTGCACCCCGTGTGTGTGTGTGTGTGTGTGTGCCCATGTGAAAAGGCCCTATTCCATATAATTACCGACAATAATTTATATAGAGAGTTATTTTAATATTTTTAGCATTAAATGTTTGTATCGGTGAAAATCCGCTTAAGGACAATCATTTGACATCATTTGTTTCTACAAAAATTTATGGCAATCGGGCGTGAGTCGTATTCGGAAGTTTATCCAAAGTTTGTACGCTAATATGCTGATGGTACCATCATAATGTGCAGATAAAGTACTGTTTAAATATATAAAAGATTAATTTTTGGCTAGTTTTAAAATATTGAACATTAAAGTTTTTAAACCGCGGATCCCATACGGCTCAGATTTATATTACATATATTAGACCAAAAAGTTAGTACGCTGGTATGCTTATGGTACCAAAATAATCTGCAAACAATAATCTATTGAAAGGTATTCAGCAACAGATAGGACAAAATGTAAGGTGATTCTACATGATAAAGTAAAAATCAATAATAATTTATCATGTAGAATCACCCCTTAAATTTTGGGATAAACTTCCGAAAAGCCCATACCTCCGATTTTTTTGAAACTACGAATACTGACGTATTTTGACGTGCTGATTACGAATATGATAGTGAAAATTTGCGCAACTTTCATTTTCATGGTGAAAACCATAAAAAATCGTGAAAAATTGACGTTTTTTGGATTTATTTTATCAAATACTGGAAAATTCAAAACTCAACCTATGTCCGCAGTACTGCGTAGAAGTCCCAATATATGGCCTCGCTTTGCGTGGAAAGTTGCAAACCCATGTGGAATCGTATATGTACTGCAAAGTACATGCTAGATGGGAGGACAGATATAAGATTTAGAGTCCATCGTTTTTCTCGAAAACTATCACTCATATGGCAAAAATGAATATGACATAAAATGCATATTTTAAAGAAATCTACAACTTTTGTATGAAACATTTTTTTAATTTTCCAGTATTTGATAAAATAAATACCAAAAACGTCAATTTTTGACGATTTCTTATGGTTTTCATCATGAAAATGAAAATTGCGCCAATTTTCACTATCATATTCGTAATCAGCACGTCAAAATACGTAAGTATACGTAGTTTCAAAAAAATCGGAGGTATGGACTTTTCGGAAGTATACCCCAAACTTTTTATTATAAAATACAAAATATAATTGTGCGCCGTATGGGGTCAGCGACTTAAAATATTTAATTTTCAATATTTTAAAACGAGCCAAAAATTAGTCGTATATATTTTTTAATAGTGTATTGTTTGCAGATTATTTTGGTACCCCATAAGCATATCAGCGTACTACGTTCTTGGTCTAATATACGTAAAATAAATCCGCACCGTATGGGGTCCGCGGGTAAAAATTTTAATTTTCAATATTTTAAAACGAGCGAAAAATTAATCTTTTATATATTTCAACAGTACATTGTTTGTAGATTATTTTGTTACCGTAAGCATATCAGCGTACTACCTTCTTGGTCTAATATACGTAAAATGAATCCGCGCCGTATGGGATTCGCGGCTTAAAAATTTTAATTTTCAATATTTCAAAACGTGCCAAAAATTAATCTTTCATATATTTTAACAGTACATTGGCTGCACATTATTATGAATTATGCGTATCAGATTTTTGACTGCCCTATGGAATCCCCCTTATTGCCTATCTTGGCTGACATGGTCATGGACGACTTTGAAACGCATTGCTTAAACTTAAACGATTTCACTATACCAGTCTTTTACAGATATGTGGATGATATATTTGCGATCGCACCGCAACCAATAATTGATATATTATTAATTGTTTTTAACAGTTATCACCAACGTTTGAAGTTTACACATGAGATTGAAATCAACAACTCCATTAATTTTCTAGACACTACAGTCATTATGGTGGATTGAAATTTGTTGACTAATTGGTATAGAAAATCCACTTTGTCAGGTAGATATCTGAATTTTTATTCTAGCCACCCTCTTAATTATAAGATCAATACGATCAAGAATTTAGTGGATCGTGCGATTTTGCTTTCTGACGACCGATATCATATGGACAATTTAAAAATTATAAGGAATATCTTAGTCAACAACTGTTTTCCGAAACCTCTCATTGATCTGCATCTCATTGATCGGTAATAGAATAAAAGCATTAAAATTTTGTAACGAGGTCACTCCTAAGATGCTGGACATCACATTGATTGTTCCTTTACCATACATAAAAAACCTCAGTGAAAGTATAAACATTGTTCTTAACAAATGCAGCCTTAATGTAATATACACGATACAAAAAAATTAAATAGTCTAATTAAGCGCGGTAAAGACAATATAGACAACGTTCACAAAACTAATGTTGTATACAGGATTGAATGTAATGACTGTGATGCGACTTACACTGGTCAAACCAAAAGACAACTTTTAACACGTATTAAAGAACATAGCAATAACATTAAAAATCTCAGCAATCATAATGTAATTAGCAAACACCGTACCCAACACGGACATGATTTTAATTGGAATGAACCTAGAATCCTACATTGTGAAAAACATTTAAGAAAAAGGGAAATGTTTTATATTAAAAAACATAATAGCAACATAAATTTACAAAAAGATACGGATAATTTAAACCCGATATATAACTCATTAATACACAGCGTTTGATTGTTCGTGCAACGTTATATGGTTTTCTCATCTTTGTTTTTCGTCCTTTTTACAATGTCTTTCGATATCAGACTCTTGGTATGTTAAACAATAAATATACATCGCTTGCCCTTTAAACTTTAGTAACTACACATCTTTCATATTGACACCTCGAAAGGTACCATTTAAATTTGTTAAACTTTCTTTGTAATTTGCGCTTCGTTTTTAATCAAATTTTACACTTAGACACTTTTTATATTTTTTATTTCCGTTATTTGTATGTGTTTGCAGTAATAACTTGAAAAGGGCCCGTACCCAAGGGCCGAAACGTCGTTTTATCAAACTTTTTGTACTGGCCAGTCAGGTCGAATTAGTAATAAACATTTATAATTTTATTTATCATTGGCGACTTCACTTTAATGATTTGATGTTTTTATGTAAATACATCATACTTTTTTAAATAAAATCGAGGAATGGCATAACGCGCGCTTGTGTTATTCTAGTCTTTTTCTAAAAAAGATATATTAAGTCGATTCTCGCAAGTATTGTTGCCTTTTTTCCGCGAAAATATTAATCAAAGTTTAAAGTATTATAACATATTATTTAAAACATATTATTATTTTATTTAATTTTATTTTGGACTAACTGTCAAACTGCTAACTGCTAACCCTTGCGACAACAGCCTCTCCATGCTACGAATATAACACACAACGCGAATGTCAAAAATATTAATCAAGTTTAAAGTATTATAACATATTATTTAAAACATTATTATTTTATTTAATTGTATTTTGGACTAACTGTCAAACTGCTAACCCTCGTGATGACAGCCTTTCGATGCTACGAATATAACACACAACGCGAATCGACAGAGAGCCAATCAGCATCGCAGAAAAGCGACAACAATGTCAATGATATGCCTTTTTTAGAAAGGGGATTCACAAAAAATAATTAATAATACTATAAAACTTGATACATTATTTTATAAGAAATAGAAATGAAACAAATTTATAAACAAAAACAAGTAAATTAATAATTTGAACTACAAATATAACACATTTATTTAACATTTTAAACAATTTCAGTTAAAATCAGATCGCAGCAACATAAAAATCAATAATCCTATAAAAACCTGCAATATTGTAACATCATTCTTTTGAAAAACATATTTAAGTATTGTCTCTAACTTACAAATATTAAGCCCGTTACGAAGACTACAAAATCATTGTAAGCTGAGAACAAGGAGAATGAAAATAATAATAATAATTATGTGCGTGCATGCAAAAGTAGAATTATAACGAATGTATCCTGCAATTCAAGATGCTTTAATTTTAAACATTTTGTTTTTGTTTTGTTGCCGGAAATTTTTCAATATTAAAGGGACTTATTTTCGTAAAAGTTTGTATACCTAATAGTTTCTTAGAATCACATGGAATGCTAAAAAATGGTTCAGTAAGTAAAATTCGTTTAATATTTATGTATGGAACATCATTACTATCCAAAATTATTTCTAAAATAAAACCTAAAGAATTATCGTTTAACAACAGTTCTTTTTTTTGTAAAAATTGTAAAACAATTGAATTCTAAATGAGATATATCATTACTGTCTTGAACTGTTTTTTTTAAATATATAATAGCATATGTAACTTTAAATAACATTTTTGGCTGGAAGTCGGTTTAATTCGAAAATTCGGTTAGAATATTCCTCTAATGGTTTGCCACAATTTTTTATTTGCTTATTAGTTTTTTGCATGTTTAATTTTTAAATTTAAAACAACTAAAAGCAATTAAACACCCAAGAGTTTTAACGTCATTTGCAAAATGTTCTAAATTATGAACATTATGTGAAAGATAATCGAGTCTAAAAGCATTTTTGGTAAATATGCATAATAACGGACCTAGCCCCAATCACCTTGACCTTGACAACATATGTCAAGGTCAAGGTGATTGGGGCTGGGTCCGTTATTATGCATATTTACCGCATTTTTATATTGTGAAATAAATCAGATTATCAAAGCATGTGCGAAATCGTTAAGAACTAACCATCGTTCTGGATCTGCGAATATACGAATAGCTATACTTAATAAAAGAATGTTTATAATAATCTTGAGACAAAAATGACTTTAAGAAAACTAAACCTAAATAAAGCCAAAAAAAAGGCTTCCGTAGCTTTCCAACTTTCAACATATAATAAACTTCTAGGCATTTTCGTAAATTCTTTAATTACAAATTTTCTTATATCAAATAGGTGTTTGCCAATGGAATCAATTGCAGTATTAGATAAACTTATATCTTTCCTACCCCTAACATAAAATTGGAATAAACGTCTCGAACCTAAACAAACAAAGTGCATGTATAGTCGAGAAGAATTTGTGAAATCATATCTATAGGAAAATTTTCTAGAATTAAATCACTTATATGATGCTTCTTTTGACTGCAAGTACGAAATGATTCGCTCGTTCTTAATGTAGAATTAATTTCCAGAAACACAACTCGATTACATACAAAATCATCTGCTTGTGAGCATTTCGAACATGAAAAATAACCCGTGTGACTTTTCGTACAAGTATAATTAATGATTTTGCAGGAACATCGCGTAATATTGCATTTAATAAGACTTTACAATGGAAATTTTCATTATCCGGTAATATATACCTTCTCGAAAAACAATTTGTGCTTCAAAAACAAAAGGATGAAGAAAATCATTCACATTATTCGGTTTTGACATTCCGTGAAACATACAAACTGCAAAAGGTTCGGTATAAAGATCGTTAATTTTAATTGATGCAAGAATAGGCCAAAATTGGCTACCTGAGCTTTTATTCAATGGCACAATCGATATTTATATTTATTTTTACTTCATAAGGAATTGTTCTACAATATTTTGATATAGAGCGTTTTATTCTCGAAGCCAAAATGAATGTACATATCTCCTATCACTAAGAGAAAATATATTTTGAAAATATTACGTAGTGTTTTTATTAAAGTTCTACACGTTTTAAATAAATCATCATGGTTATGTTTTCGCAGAATTAAAAGAAGTTTATTTACAGTACTTTGAGAAATACAACATTCCGAAATTAAGATTTGCAAATCTTCTAGTAAACTAAAATTTTGTTCATCTTGTACTGACAATGAGATTTTATTATTAAAATTTATTGATTCGATTTGATTTCGAGAAAAATCAGATAATGAAGAATTATCTTGATTTGATGAAATTGGGATGTCGAAACTGTTAAATGTTGAAAAATTATCCATTGATAGAATTGGGATTATTGGATGAATCGAAAGTGCGCTATAACTGAGAAGTATATTAGAATTCGTTTAATTTGACAATGCTGTAACCTCTGAATTAGAGTCATTACAGATCATATCTACATTACAATTAGTTTTAAACTGTATTTTGAAAACATTTGATGTAGTTGCAGCTTATCTAATTGAGAAATATAAAATGAAATTAATCGGTTTTTACGCCTTTTTAATAAATGATGGTATGTTTTCGGGATGTTGATAACTGAATATTAATTATTAAAATTAGAACAAATTTCAAAAAATAAATTTTAATAGCTAGTAAGATGATAACAAAGTATTAGGAAAATTATCAAAGTATTAGTATTTAAAAAGTAAAAACTTTAGAAAGTAAGAACTAATACAAGAATATATGTATATAAACTGACAAATATATAAACAAAATATGAGGATGTTTTGAGAAAAATGCCTGATAAATTAAATATCTTTTAATATTAACTATAGAATGAGAATTAAAATCATATTCAAATAAGGAATTAAATAAAACAAGTAATAATTTTATCTTATAAGTAACCAATTAATTTTTTAAACAAAAATGTGAACAGATAACTGTGCAATAAGTGTATCAACAATTCAATGAAATAAAATATAAATGTATATACAAATTAACTTAAAGTAAGCAATTTTAAACAGTTAGTACATTTGACGATGAGAGTTACTATAACATTATAAATACAAAACCAAATAAAAATGTTCAAATACTAAATGCTTTGATAAAACTTTATAAATGATGAATAAAAAATATTATTTGTACTGATTGAATCTAATAATAATAATATAATTAAAAAAGTATACACACAAATATTGATAGTTAGTAATTAAAAAAAAATAATATATGCAAATTAAATAATTTGAAATAAATAAGTGAACTGACAGTGTAGTGCAGAATATTATTAATTAGATGCAACAAATAAAAATAAATTAATATATATTAGCAAATGCAAATAAACTGGCAATGTGTAATTAGTAATTAAGAAATTGTTAAAAAGTAAATACATTTAAAATCTATGTTATTTTTTGAACATATATGATTATGCAAGAAACTCTATAAAATAAAATATATAAAAATCATTAGAGGTGATAAAAAGAAAAACTAAAAACATATATTACTGTGCTATTCAATTAAATAATTAAATGAGTGATAACGTTAATTGGAAATATTTATTTTATAAAAATAAAATTTGCGAAAAATTTTTTAGATTTTCTATCTATAATCCAATATAAAATGCTGTAATATATTGTGATATTTTCAAATAATATAAATAATATTTATACTTTCCGACATCCTGAGGTTGTGAAGATCCAAAATCCACACAGTATTTCACACTTTATTGCAATCCACAATAATTATGCGTTTAACATGTTGAACGAACAATGGACGAGAGAGAACAACTCTGAATCGCTTGAGGCTCGAGCTCGAGACAATAGTGACGATCTGACGATCAATGTAGCGATTGATCGTCACTTGTCCTTAAGGTATTTGTCGACGCAAAACAATCTCGCGACGTTAAAGCACATGCGTATTGGAATTTCTATGCTACGCGCGTATTTCTTAAACACGGAGAAGATAGAAAAAAGCCGCGCAAAAAATCGCGGAATTTGGCAGCTTTGCGCCAAAACATGCAAATAAAGGGACACAAGTTTCACCAATATGAAAGAAAATAAATATATTACAGAGAGTATTGATATACAGGGTGGAGAAAGAAACAGTTGTTTGTAAGAAAAAATAATGTTCTAACATACATTACGTAATTTGCAACTAGCAGCAAACTAATAAGATCAGTAAATAGATCTTTTTAAACCCTACAACTTTTATCTGAAACAGTTTTCTAGAAAACTTATATTTTCCGAATTATTTAGGGGTTTCGATCTTTTTTCCCCACTGTATGTGCAGAATGTAGAAAAACTAAATGCTATAAATTTATGTGATAAAAAAGAGAGCAATACAAGCATTTTATAGGAACCATAGGTCCCGGAGCACCACATAAACATTGGTCTTATATTGGATCTATGTTGATTGCCCAACGTTTATTATGTCGACCCGATGTTCCAAAATAATAATAAACTGATGTTGGCGGCGTCACGCCAACCGATGGCCAATGGTTGGTGAAATGTTGAATTTTGCATTTAGCCATTATATCAACAATTGTAAAATGATCCAATCGCACAAAAACATTGGCAATATTGGGCATATGTCAACTGTCTAAATTCTTGATATTGGCCCAACATTCCCAAATGATGGACCAACATTATCTGCATTATAATAAATATATAATTTTTAGCTAAGATTAATTTCAATAATCACAGATTCCAAATATAAAATGGATATCAATAAATTTTTACTTACAGCTATTACAATTACATACATATAAATCATATAAATTTTAATTCACAAAAATTCCTATTATATAAATAACATGTATCATGTATGTAATTACTATACAACAGCTAGAAATAAAAATATATTGGCATCCATTTTATTTTTATGATTTCTGGTTATTAAAATAATATCATTTAAACTTATTGAATAGAAATTGTGGATGTAATTGAAACCTCTATAATGGAAAGATTACAAGCAACGAATTAAAGTAAATCAATTTCTGTAATAGAATTATGAAATGTCTAAAATTTGGATATATTAGGTTGTCTTAATTATATAATATATGCAATAAAATAAACAATTACACAATTAAATATTTTAATTCTAAGACTGAACAATACATAAAATTCAAAATACATCTGAATTGATCTGAACAAAATAAAGTATAATATAATTGTAATATAATTTGCTATAAAATATTATTCGTTATATTTAAATCAGTCTTTACTTTTCAAAACGTTATAATATAAACAATTTAAATTCTAAGTTTAGTAGGAACTATTATAACTGCATAGTTATAAATTATCTTAAAAACTAACAATATCACTCATAAATGCAATTAATGTATTACTAACTAGCAATATTAATATTCCTAACAGTAAATAATAATGTCACAATAAAGTAAACGTACTACATTGTACAAAATAATAGATAGCAGCAAAATATATCACCATTTTTCAAAGCTAGAGCAAAGTAAAAAATTAAAATTAATATCTTGAGAGTAACTTAATATAAAGTAATTTAAAGTAAAAAAAATTGTGCAAATGGAAATTTGCACATTGCTTCCTCACATTACCATAATTGAAAAACCATCTTAATGAGCAACATAAAATGGTGAAGAAACAATGTGCAAGTTAAGCTTCCTCTTTGAGGATGCCATAATTGAAGAACCATCTTAATTAGCGAAATAAAATAGTGAAAAAGCAATGTGCAAATTTCCATTTGCACAATTTTTTCCAATACTAGCAAACCCTATTGTATAATTACAAAATATTTTCTTAAAAAAATTTTTTTAAAGGTTTTTATGCTAATGTGTTCTGAATGTATAATTCGTCAATTTACAATTAAAAGAAATTCACCAATTCTCAATAAATTTAATATTAATCATGTTTTAATGATATTTTATTAGAACTTTCAAAAAATTAAAAATTTTAATTTTAAAATACACTCGTCAACAAAATTAACGCATATGTATTTTAAGTCAAAATTTCGCATAATTTCAAATAAGCATAACTCCGCTAAAAATGATTGGATTTGAAAAATTTTTTTTTCACTGTCAAGCTTGAAGTCTCTACTTTAAAAACCATTCGTCAGATTTTTAATTTATCCTGCTCCCCCGTACGCCACTGCTTCAAAAGTAAGGACGTGTTTTGTCTCAAAAAAAATTGCGTACTTCGACGCACTCCACGGGGTGAAATAAATTTTTTTCCCAAATCTTATTATAACTATCGTAAAATGTGGACTTTTTAGTACAAATTTAAAAAAAAAGCAAAGTTTGTACGATTTTTTCTCGCGGAGTTATTACATATGAAAGTTACCCATACATTTTTTCCATGGAAAAATTCCATGGAATGGAAAAAATGTATAGGTAACTTTCATATGTAATAACTCCGCGAAAAAAAATCGTACGAACTTTGCTTTTTTTTTTAATTTGTAGTAAAAAGTCCACATTTTACGATAGTTATGATAAGATTTGCGAAAAAAATTTATTTCATCCCGTGGAGTGCGTCAAACTACGCAATTTTTTTTAGACAAAACACGTCCTTACTTTTGAAGCAGTGGCGTACGGGGGAGGAGGATAAATTAAAAATCTGACGAATGGTTTTTAAAGTAGAGACTTCAAGCTTGACAGTGAAAAAAAAATTTTTCAAATCCGATCATTTTTAGAGGAGTTATGCTTATTTGAAATTATGCGAAATTTTGATTTAAAATACATATGCGTTAATTTTGTTGACGAGTGTAATGAAAAATTTTATAAAAAATAAACCATTTTAAAGATTCTCCCCAAATTAAATATCAATCATTCTTTAATGATATTTTCAAAAGTTCGATAAGTTCGATATTTCAAAATTTATGAAAGTTAAAGCATGTACAATTTTTTGAAATTGATAATTTTATAAAAAAAAACACTTTTACTGATCCTCGTCAAATTAAATAGCAAACATCCTTTAATGATACTCTATTTATGTAAAAAAATTTATGTAAAAATATTTGTCTGATATCTCAAACTTCACGGAAGATAAAATAACCACATAAATTTTCAAAGAAATTTTATAAAAACTTTATAAAATATGAACCCTTTCACCGATCATTGTTAAATTCAATACCAAATATCCTTTAATGGTACTTTATTCGTGTAAAAAAAAAATTAGTTCAATATCTCAAAATTTGCGAACAATAAAAATGCACATTTCTTAAAAATTCAAAATTTTATAAAAAATGAACCCTTTCACCGATTCTCATCAAGTTCAATACCAACCATCCTTTAATGATAGTTTATTTATATAAAAAAAAATTATCCCGATATCTTAAAATTTACGGAAGTTAGAGCAACTACAGACATTTCTCAAAAAATTCAAAATTTTATAAAAAATGAAACACTGTATGAATTTTTATAAAAATGACAGTAAATAAAAGTGTTGTTCTACTTTATTTGTATGCCAAATTGGAGCGCTGCAAGTCAAACAGTTTTTGAGATATTTAAATTAAAAAAAACATGGGTGGGCACATACATACATACACACATACATAGGGACATTTTTTAAAAATGTTATTTTCCGATGTTTTGGAACATTCTCAACACATTGGTATAGAAATCTGAAAAAAAAAATTTTTTTACGAAAACAAAGCTTCTTTTATGAGGAAGCAAAAAGTGTTATCTTTACTAAATTATCTAGAATAATATTCAGATAATTTGGTTTAGAGTCATAGCACATAAAAATATTTAAGTAGTAGAATTTGGACAGTAAGCGATAAAAACTTATAAATAAAAATATGAATATATTTTTATATCCCTTTTATAATTTGCATTTTTTTTGTAACTGTGTGTGTGTGTGTATGTGTGTTTACATAAGCGGTCTTAAAAATAATATTATCTGGAAGTTATCTAGATGAATCGCCATATAATTTTATCTTTTATCAAGATATATTTAAAACAAAATCATCTTCATCTTATCTAAAATGAATTTACATTATCTCATCTTTATCTAGCTAATTTTAAAATCATCTAAGCACAACACTGTTGCATACTATCTGACATTGTCTCTAAAAATCACGCGCTTTTTACACTTACTAGAACAACACAGGCGCGCGCTTCGCTTTATACTTTTACATTATATAACACGAACACAAATAATGCGATCAATTACGCGGTATTTTATTCCCTCGTTATTTTATACAACGATGCGATGCAACTGCGAACTTCGACTTAATTCGAGAAAGTCTCGAACCACGCTTTACACTCATATTAGAAAATAAAAAACTCTATAGAATTTCAATATAAAAGTTATTCAACTTTATATTCACATTTTTTGCATAAAAAATTATTCAAAAAATTATTTACAATTCTATAATATATAATATAAATAATGCGTTTTATTTTAGTTGGATTTTTAAACCTCAAAAAAAATATTATTAAAAGATTATTATTTATATAATAATTTAAATAATTATACTTTACTTAATAATTCATTGTACTGTAATTAACTATTGTTTTTAATATTATTATTACAAATAAGTTATTAAATAAATAAATTAATTAATTAAAAATTAATTATTAATTATAAAATTAAAATTGAAAATTATTTATTTATGTAATTAAAAATTAAATATAACTTTAAATAATAACGACATTATGTTAAGAGCGTGATTTTGGAACACAGCTGAAGGGCTGCGTTCAGATAGCTTACCCGAGTAAGCTATCTGAACGCCAAGTGTATTCCCTCTCTTTCTATATCACTTCTCTCTCAATAATGTAGAAAGAAAGGGAATGCACTCTGAGTTACTCGGGTAAGCTATCTGAACGCACCTAAGAGAGAGCACATAAAGTTCACGTAAAAAATGACCCTGTGCTTCTTGCATCTCTTTTACGCTATTTACGTTCGAGTATGTTCTCGCTCGAACGAGAGAGAGAGAGAGAGAGATAGTGCAATAGGTTTCAGAAGAACAAACCACTTAGAAACAAAATTGAAAATGATTGGTTCTTATTTTTACAACCAACCAATCAACATAGAGTGTTGATAAGACGACAACTTAGCAATTGTTTTTCTGAACACGGCCAGTGCCTACAGTGGTGCCATTTTTGATACACTGCTCGTTGCCAGCGTGTATCAAGTAGTATATAATAATTCGCGCGGGAACGAGATATTGTATAAGAAGGTATAAGAACGAATACATTTATTTAATAGAAGCAAATTCTTTGGAACAATTACATTATATGAAACAATTAAATTTTTAGCTTACAATTTTTAAAAAATTAATTTTAATTAATACCCATCACAAACACAAAATTATAACTGCTATATAACACGTACGTATACACTAACGTGCATGTAACATGTAACATTGTAGTTATGTATATTGTAATTATATCCCAGATAGCACAGAAAGATTATTTTCGGCATCCTACAATATCGATGAGTTACTGTGCTATCTGGGATATAATTACAATATAACTACAATTTAACATATGTTATATTACAAAATGTTACAATTAACTAATTACAACTAACCTGTATGTTACATGTTACATGCACGTTATATAGCATTATATACTTGTTATATAGCAGTTATAATTTGTGTTTGCTGGGTATTAATTAATAAACAATAACATTTTGATATTCTTGTTCTCTTTATTCTTGTTTACTTTTCTTGAGACACTAAAAAAATATTCTAATAAATAAATATATATATATATTCAGGGTGTCTGATTAACTGATCAATGCTTAATGGTAGATTCCTGGGATCATTTGGAGACGATTTTTCATTAAAGTAAACTCTATTTGAAATTAATTAAAGAATGTGATTTTGTTAATATTTTATTTCAACAAGGCTTAGTTTGCGAAAAACCCTTTATTTTTAATCACTTATAACTCGAAAATTATTCGTGCCTCGACATTTTCGCTGATGAAAAATCGTCTCCAAATCCAAGAAATTTACCCTTAAGCGTTGATCAGTTAATTTCCAGACACCCTGTATATATATATTTATATATGAATTTTTGAAAGTCGCCGATATTGTACCGGCTCCTAAATTGTACCATTTTTATATTTTATAAAATCTGAAGGCCTAGCGATATTTCTATATTATACGTGAGGTTCATCTAACGTCATAAAGTTAGTAGATGGAAGTGAATATTTGTATACGAAAGCATCTTGTAAAAAAAAACTTTCGGATTTTATAAAATATAAAAATAATACAATTTAGGAGCCGGTACAATAACATTATTTTATATTATTTTATTATTTTTACATTCATTACTTTTAATGATGATATATTTTTTACCTGTTGTGGTGAACTTTCTTCAATTTTCGTTTTTTTTAATGTACGATTGACATTAATTACTTTAGTCAAAGACATACGTCCCTTTAATCTTATAAGGTCACTTAAATTATGTACTAAAAAGTACGGCGGATCAACTGTAAAAAATTATTACACAGTTATTATACAGGGTGTCTTTTTAATTTTAACAGGTAAATATTTCGAAAACTATGGGAGATACGAGAAAATGTTTCAAACAAAAGTTGTTTGACTTCGAGGGGGACATAAGATGGTGTCATTGATTTGACCTTGTATAATTATTTGAAGGTTACGTGAAGGTCACCTTTAATTTCTTAAATAAAACACCCCATTTTTTATTACATATTCTTGTAGCTTATCTCAGCTTTCTAAAACATTATAATAAAATATTTTTTTCTTAAGTACTTCTTGAGTTATAAAGCTTGAAAGTTACAATTTTTTGACATAAAATGTAAAATATTATATTGTTAAATATTTAGTTTTCGATAATCTTACCTTAATACTTTTATGCATAGAATAATGAGACCAATCAATTGTATAAAGAAAACACATAGTTGCTTTAAAAAAAAGAGGTTGAAAATTATACATTTTTTTTAAAGCAACTATGTGTTTTCTTTACACAATTAATTGGTCTCATTATTCTATGCATAAAAGTATTAAAGTAAGATTACCGAAAACTAAATATTTCACAAGATATTTTATTTTTTATGTCAAACTTCAAGCCTCATAACTAAAAAAAAGTAATATATATTTTCTTTTTTACCTGATTTCTAATATGGAAGCATTTGTTAATTTTCTCGTGATCCGAGATGTTGCAAAATAACTTCAAAGAATGTTGACCTGTAATAAAATATATATAATACAATTAATCTGTAAGATTACTTATAAAAATAAAAAATAAATTTTTTTAATAATATAATACAATATTAAAATAATACAATATAATATTAAAATTTCTGTTTTTGGAACCATATTATAAGACTATATTATTAACCATGTTAAAAGAAATCAAATTTTATTATAAAATATACATAATATGGTATATATATATTAATATATGTACAGGGTGTATCAGAGCGACCGTAACAGCAGTTTTTTGAGGAAACTAAGCATTTTAGAGAAAAATGTTTCATACAAAGTTGTAGAGCTTAAAATAACCTATTTAATGATCATATCAGTTCGACCTTGAATAGCACCGTCAAGGTCACATAAAAAATACTTTGAATTTGTAAAACGGAAACCCCCATTTTTTATTGCATATTCTTGTATTTTACCTCGAGAGCTTTCCAAAACACTATAACAAAGTATTTTTTTCTTAAGTACTTTTTGAGTTATAAGGTTTTGAAGTTAACAATTTTTTGATATAAAATGTAAAATATCTTGTAATATATTTATTTTTCGATTATCTTACCTTAATACTTTTATGCACAGAATAATGAGACCAATCAACTGGTGTAAAGAAAACAGATAATTGTTTGGGGTTTCCGTTTTACAAATTCAAAGTATTTTTTATGTGACCTTGACGGTGCTATTCAAAGTCAAACTGATATGATCATTAAACAGGTTATTTTAAGCCCTACAACTTTTGTATGAAACATTTTTCTCTAAAATGCTTAATTTCCTCAAAAAACTGCTGTTACGGTCGCTCTGATACACCCTGTATATATGGTATATATATTATATTATTATTACTTACCGTATCTTTCGAAGTATGCACTCTGAACTAATAATTCTGTATTGCACTGTCAACCTTCGCGATGTCAAATGTCAAATAGCCCTTCCGGCTTTCCAGGCTTATCTGTAAAAATAAATTAAAATTATATAAAGTTATATGTATGTAAATAAATTTTAATATATACATATATATTATATATATATAATTAAATGTAATTAAGTCGCAAATAAAAATAAATTGAAAGTAAATAAGTTAAAAATAAATCGGTTATGTCATTAATATGACAGAATTTAAATAGCGTTATATGGTGTATATATATATATATATATATATATATATATATATATTAATAAATATGGTATATATATATATATATATTTATATATATATTAATAAATATGGTATATATATATATATATATATATATATATATATATTAATAAATATGGTATATATATATTAATATATATATGGTATATATATTATATTATTATTATTTTTACTTACCGTATCTTTCTGGACTAATAATTCTGTATTGCATTGTCAATATAATTCGCGATGTCAAATGTAAAATAGCACTCAAATAACACGAAGCATACGACACAATAAAAACCAATCAGAGCGACGGAAAAGAGGCAACAATACACTTCGAGACTTTCGAGATGAACCGATACATTCGAGAATCGACTTAACATGCCTTTTTTACAGAAAGGATGAAATTTACACTCATTTGTTTCTCAATTCATTGCGCATAAACATAGAGATATCGACAAAGTGCATTTGAGAGACATTGTATGCTCTACGAATTTAAAAAACTAAACCAGCTGGGCTACGAAATTCTCTCTCATCCACCTTACTCTCCAGACATTGCGCCATCCGACTATCACTTGTTTTTATCTTTACAAAATTTGTTGAATAGAAAAAATTTCAAAATAAAGATGATGTTAATAATGCAGTGTTAGAATTCTTCTATCAAAAAGATAAAAATTTTCTTGCGTCCGGAATTAATAAGCTTCCCATTAAATGGCTATAAATAATAATAATAATAATAGCCAGGCCAGGTTGTAAATAATAATAGCCAGTATGTTTGTAATTAAATAAGTTCTTTTTCAAAATTATGTTAATTTTAATTTCATCTAAAAATACGACAGAAATTATGCAACAACCTAATAATATATGATTTTTTTTTAATTTACACTAAGAAATTAGATTCTTCATTTGACAATAAAATATTTTAAATTTCAACAGAGACCAGTAAGAATTAATCGCAGATAGTGATGCGTAAATTCCAATAAAAATTAATTTTTTTATTAAAACCGATTTGTTGCACACAAGACATAAACCTGTTTTGGTACGATATCAAAAAGTTTACTAACTCTTAATTCGAGATATAATTTAAATTATTTTTATTTATATATAGATTCCATATATATTATGTTACATCATTATTATTGCGTGAATTTGTATAATATATGTATATATATTTCTTTTTCTAGAAAAAATGTCAGAAAAAATTGTACACAGTTGTACAATTTTCAATTGACAAATCCTTCTCAGAAGTTCCAATAAATTGGATTCACCGAGATGACGAAAATGATGACTTCATTTGTTGATGGCCTAATAAAAAAAATATCAGTTCGCTAATTGAGAATCGAACTGAACCGGATATAAAATCATGGTCAACGTTTGACATTACGATAATCAATAGTTTTATAAAAATATTTTTGTACTTTTCAATTCTAATATTTTCATTATTTTAATCTATTTATTTTTTCTTTTAATGAATATTATTTATATTGAATATTTTATTTATATTATATATATAAATTATTATTATTATTATTATTACTTTTATTTCTTCTTTTTACTCTCCCTGCTCTTAGGGGTGTTGAAGAGACTATGGACGGGACACTGCCAAGTTTCGCTCTCACGTAGTGTTTAGAAATATTCTTGTTATATTGCAAGTTTTTAGTATAATAACTTTTTGTGCTTCTCCGTGATTGTATATAGGTAGCTTTAACTGTGTTCTGGTATTTTTTCAACGTGTTCGCTGTTATGCCTGTTAGTGACATTATTAGTGGTATTATGTATACTTTTTGTTTCCATATTCTTTATATTTCTTGTGCTAGTGGTGTGTATTTTTTTATTTTCTTATTGTGTTTGTGTTCTATATTTGCGTCATTTGGTATTGAGATGTCGATCAATTATTTCAGTCAATCGAAGAAAAAGATTGTGACGACTTTTTATCGTTTGATTGAGATAACAGCAGGGATCTCCAATGCTATTGCCACAGCACTTTTGCAGCTACTGAAAAACGACAATTTAGAAATAGAAAAGCTCATAAGAGTTGATGGAGCCAGTATTAACGTAGGCATACATCATTCGGTAATGACAATATTGCGAGACATCAATCGCAAGCTTATTGTAATTAAATGTATATGCCATTCATTACATTACGCAGCCGAGGAGGCTTGCAAAGTCTTACCAAAGCATCTCGATTTTATGATCCACGAAACACACGCATGGTTTTCCGTCTCAGTACCAAACGCCAAATTGAATATGCGAAAGTTTATCGTACTCTCGAGGATAAAGTACCTAAGAAAATTGTGAGTCTGTCGAATACTCGATGGTTGGTGAAGCTCCAAACTGTTAATGTTATTCTTGACCAATGAAATGCACTTCAGCTACATTTTTAAATTACTGAAAGTAACAAGGAGCGATGCAATACGGCTTTTCAACTACACAGCATATTCTCTACGCCCGAAAACAAATTGTATTTGACTTTTCTCAACACAACACTGCAAAGCATCATAGCGCTAAACAGATTGTTTCATTCTGATTCTGTTGACCCGGTCAAATTGTTTAAAGATTTGAACGATGCTGTGTATTCATTTCTCCAAATACTCGTCATCCCGTCGCAACTAAAAAAAATATCGCATTATGATCTCGCAGAATTCGATTTTAAGTGTTTTTGCGTGCCCATGAAGTGCATAAATTTTGGATACGAGTTCAACGTCCTAACTGTCAAAATGCATCAAGAATCAGTTACGCAAGTTAAAGAACGTTGTAAAGATTTTTTGATCGTTCTCATATCAGAATTACAAAAGAGAATTCCTGACAATATAAAAATTCGTGATAAAATATCGACATTTTCGCCTCAATCAGCATCGTCACAAAGCTGATATCACAAATATTGCAGCAAAGTTCAAGCACAATCTGTGTAATGATATTAGTTCAACTGTAAAAGAGTGGAACATACTTTATAAAGCTGAAGTTGCCGAAGTTGTTTGCACTGAAACGTTTTGGGCCGAGATCAATGAACTTATGGATGCGAGAGGAAATAAAAGATACGGAAATATATCGAAGCTTGTCCTCGGGCTGCTCAACCGACCTATTTTTCAAATGCCGCAGTCAAACGCGCATTTTCTATCGTAAATATCGTTGTCAAAAACACAAATTACGAATTACAAATTACGAAACAAAATATCAGTTAAAATGCTCGAGGCAATTTTAAATGTTCATTGCACCCTCGGTATCAAATGCTCTGAATTCAAATCGACAGTAGGTGTGCTAAAACGATTTAACTCCGAAACAATATACGCCATGATAAATGACGACAATCTTAGAATACTGGATATTTTACCCAGTGAATAAAGAAGCATCGTAAGTAATTAATATATGTTGTATAGTTATTAATATATTAATATTAATATATTATTTGTACGTCTTAATATTATATATTAATTAGATACTATATTAACAATACATTTCTTTTAGTGTATATAAGCAAAAAACTCTTAAATATTGAA
>NW_028141159.1:24665349-24678384 GCF_030444845.1 Prenolepis imparis
TATTTTTATTTTTTACTCTTATTTAAAACAAAGCGCTATACGTACATGTAAATTTTATATATTAACTAATAATAGATGCAAAATATAGTAATGTTCAATACAACATTTATTTCTATTTTTTTTAATTCTCTTTAAGCAAAGTAATTTTTTATTTTTGTGTAAATTGGCAAAAATTGTGATTCAAATCACGCAATAAATAATTATACTTTGAATATTTCGTTAATTCACACACATTGGATAGAGTAAAATACAATACTACTAAATAAGATGAAATGTGTAGAATTTAAATTTCATCGGACATTTTTTCGGACAAAAAATGCTGTCTTCATGTATAAGGTAAAATAAAGATTTTGTATGTATAAAAATTATCGCACAGACAATAGCAGCAATGATAGCAACCACCGATAAAAGAAAACCTGAGGAAGAAAGAAGTTTGGAAAGAAAAAAGAAACTGGATCAATAAAACAAGCCAACGCGTAACATAATTTCGGTTCCGATAAGTTATATCTCCTTTAAATCGTGAAGCAGAAAAATTATGCTATTTCGTTTTCAATTCTTCGCAAGAATAACATGAAGGCGCGAAATGGCTTTAGCAGAAACGACGCTAATTTTCGTATGTTTTTCTTGAGAAGCTCAATTTCGCTTTTCCGAAACGGTGAATTTTCCGAATCGAGCAGATAAAGTAAAGCTTTTGCCGAAAAAATTTTACATACACTTTTTATTGTAAAATACACTTTACAAATATAATATTCACCTTGTCACGTTAAGTAGGCATTCTATAATATTTCTATAACATTTCTATAACATTTTGATTTAAGGCATTCTATTGAAATAAAATTTCTATTTCAGATAATTTAGAATATTTGTATATATCTATCACAAATATATATAAATATGAAAGATTTTACTAAAGTTAAAAATATCTGGAATAACATTAAAATTACGTACACATACAAAATAAGAATTGCGGACGAAAATAATATTATCTATAATAGAAATATTATACCGTGCTATAAAGTTAATATTGCTCATTATTATAGATTTCATTATGTAAATTATAAAAATTTTTTCATTATAAAAATTTCATTATATAAAGTGGCAGTTATAAATTCGAAAATAGTAATTAAGTTTGAAGTTATGACGTTTTAAGTGAAGTGCCACGAAATGTCGGATTTGAAACGCTATATAAATTGATAATAAATAGAAATAAAACTTAGTAAAATTACTTACTATATCAAGCAACGCGGTAGCGTCGCGACGCTCCACAAGTACATAAAAAGAAAACTTTCTAACTTGTTAACGGTTTTGCCTATGTACTACATACATACGCGTAATACATACGTACATACATACATACAACTGGAAGCTTATTTGTGTGTAGTCAACATTTTTTATTAATTCTATTATGGTTTTTCTTTGTTTTCAGTTTGCGATTAAACAAAAGTTTTCACCCAATTGTAAAAATGCTTGTACCTCCTGAGAGATGGGGGAAGAGGACAGATTAATGAACCATTTGTTATTTATTTTGAAAGCCGCGAAGGGGAGCGATTGAAAAGAGAAAGGGTCTAAGAGAATCTCCATAGAGGATGAGTGGCGTAAATATTATTGGCGTTAAAGGAAAAGGCATTTATTTGATAGATCTGGTTGTGAAGAAGAGGAGCGTAGGATTGTAATAATTTCTTTATAGTGATTCGTATGTTCAAAATGATTGATGTGTACAATATGTTAAAAGATTTGCTTTGATAAAAAAAAAAGTAAAGTTTGTGGTAGAAAAATCTTTTCTCCACTTTCTAACATAATCTTTTAACTGTCTCAACATAAAAATTAGAAAATGTAAATTTGCATATCATTTCTAAAATTACTATCGACATCTGCTTCACCCAAAGTTTACCATGTAGAGATTGTACGATTGGATTTGCGCTTTGGATTAGGTTTTTACGTAACCTTCATTATATTACAAAAGAATATCTTAAATCGAGAATAACATAAGATTCCTGAAACATTATACAACTTCTTTTATCGCAAGATTAAAATATAATTTTGTTTAGATTGGTATATTCTTAAATCAAGAATATTATAAAATTGCTAAAATTTTCCATTTAAATCTTTTTGAGAAAATAAACAGAATAGTACCAAAATTATTTCATTCTAGATTTAAGGATTTTCCATTTAAGATAAAAATATTTATCCTTTTTTTAATAATATTGTTGCGTCCCTGGGTATCACTCCTTTGAGCGTTTCCGGAAGAACGTCGTCAAGGGGGGTTGTTGATAAACAACCGACGCGTTGTTGTTTTAGAGCACCATATTAGACTAGATTGACAGTGTCGGATTGTACGGTCGTGCGGTCTTTCGATATAATTATTAAATACGTTCTGGTTATTCTGTTATCGTTTAAGTTATTAAAGTTCCTTTTATTTAAATACGCTTTGTTCATTTCCCGGCGTGAGTGTGTGAGAGTGACACGTTTCGTTGCGCGCTTTGAGATATCGCAAAGTCGTCGCGCGGACGTAACAATATATTATTATAATAAAATATAATTGTCGCTATATTGATCCTATTTTATGATAGATTGAAGAGTAATAGCATTAGATCCGAAATCTTTTCTGTGGGCGCGATAGAAACAGCGCCATGTCCTATTAGCTGTTTCATTCGCACTCCCTACATTCAAGCGTGTGAGATAGCTGTACGACACCACTAGCTGTCACGTCTTGCTTTCTCTCTCGATTGTGCAATGTGCGATAGAGATGCAATATTGGAGTATTCTCTAACTCACTACTACTTTCTTTTTCGATCCTTGATCTCCTCCGCGCTTCAAGCGGCACGTATACCTCAAAAATAAATATTCTATTCTTTAGCGATTTTTTTTCTCGCGCGCAATTCTAGAGGATTTTCCTCTGATATTTGGTCTCAAGAAGATATTCTAAAATCTAGAGGAATATCCTATATCCTAACCAAGAGATACTAAATTTATAAGATTACAATTCTCTTAATGCTATATTTTCTCTTTTTGTAAATCTAATATAGCACAAATAAATGACAATTTTATTTAACAAATGTACATGCAAGTATCTTGCATATCCTCTTAATTCAAGAGGCTATTTATGTTACTATAATGGAATTTCCTACAGAATAATTAATTCTTGATCATAGTTCACATCCATTTTTTTATAGATGCATATTTATGTGTTTAAGAGAAATTAGGGATATGCTTCCTGTAAGATTTTCTGCTTAGAGGAAATGCTAAGAGAAATTCCTTGCTTATGCGAGTAAAATATTTGTTTTGAGTGTATATGCGCGCTACGTATGTATTTCAGTTGTCATACAGACAGGTATACATACATCTAACGTCGAACACCATTCCTGCTGGTGCGTGTACACACGTCAATATTACGTTTACTAAACGTAATATTGGCATGCGAGAGCAAAAAAAACCAAAAACAAAATTAAATGCGTCACCGATGGTAATTTAGGAAATGCGCGACAATGTATGATAAAATTCAGCGCATTCGCTATCTCGATTCACAAAAAATCATTTTGGGAATCGAGATAGCGAATGCGCTGAATTTTATCATACATTGTCAATGGAATTTGATATAATTACATGTCGTAGCAATAAACGAACAATGACGAACGCGCTGAGAATGAAAGGGAGAGAGTGAAGAGGTCAAAGGGGGTGGACTGATCTGTTTTGCAATTTTTCAGTATCTTTCGCATTTTCAATATTTTATTTTACACATATACAGGGTGTCCTAAAATGTTGGGAGTAAATTCGTATGCAGATAGAGCGGACTAAACTGAGTCGAAAAATCCCCTACCATTTTGCAATTTTTGCAATAGTTAACTAATTATTAATTATTAAAAATCGCCGTATTAGCCCGGCCTACTGTCAAATGCAAGCATGCGGCAATGTTTATTACAAGTCTAGCAACCTCGATCGTTGGGTGGTCGCATCTTGTCGCGCGCTTGCATTTGACAGTAGGCCGGGCTAATACGGCAATTTTTAATAATTAATAATTTGTTAACTATTGCAAAAATTGCAAAATGGTAGAGGACTTTTTTGTGTCAGTTTAGTCCGTTCTATCTGCACACGAATTTAGTCTGAAACATTCTGGGACAACCTGTATAATTCGCGCATATTGCAAAAAATTATCGGGAATCAAAAAACAATACAAACAGTTTTTATTAATGATGAAAAATGTTTTTTCCTCAAATGTTTTTCCACTTGTAATCAGGATTGCCACTTTAGTACCTCAGTCAACCCGGAGATCGATTTTTAAAAAAAAGAACGATATTCGATTGCAGTGCTAATTATGTTTCTTTGTTATTATCCTTCAGATTTCGCGACTTACATACATTATTGCCTCCCTCTCAGTGCTCGCGTGTTGACGAATTGTTGGCCGCTTAACAATAGCATAATAATTCATAAAAAATCTGCAATGTAAAAAAAAATTTAGCAAACTCCAACGATCCGGAAATTTTTATCTCTTCGTCCACAGACCCAGGGATTGCTCTTTCGACCGGAGACTCCGACCCAAATCGAAAAGGTGACAATCTTATTTGTAACTATTCTTTCGTCCTAAAAAAAATGAAAGAAAAAAATCGGCTGCATTCCTTTTTAAGTACTGTAAGCATTATTCTGTTTATGTTTTACATCGAATATTAAACAAAGATAGAGCGATGCTTTCAGTCTGAAAGCGTTAAAAGAAACGTAGCCAGAGACACACACCCACAAACAAAATTTTCTTATTAGTTTTTCCTCTCGCGATATACATATATTCTTATTGATCTGCCAATGCTTCATTATGTGCGAGAAAAGTTATCTTATTTTCTGGCTGAATGGAAGCAGTACGATAAAATCGCACCCAAAATATCTCTTTAATGAAGACACGTGCATGTTTAAAAAAAATCCTGTAAACGCGAATAATGGCATCAACTCACCAACAAATGAAACGATATCATAGAATACTGTCTGGTTGTTGGATCAATAATTTCTCTCTCTCTCTCTCTCTCTCTCTCTCTCTCTCTCTCTCTCTCTCTCTCTCTCTCTCTCTCTCTCTCTCTCTCTCTCTCTCTCTCTCTCTCTCTCTCTCTCTCTCTCTCTCTCTCTCTCTCTCTCTCTCTCTCTCTCTCTCTCTCTCTCTCTCTCTCTCTCTCTCTCTCTCTCTCTCTCTCTCTCTCTCTCTCTCTCTCTCTCTCTCTCTCTCTCTCTCTCTCTCTCTCCCTCCCCCCTTTCCCTCGCTCCCTCTCCCTCTCTACTCCTTTCTCCCTTCCCACTCTCTCTCCCCCTCCCACTCTTTCTCACATTCTCCCTCCCTCCTTTCCCCCTTTCGCCCTTTCGCCCTTCCATCCACTCTTCCACCCTCTCTCTCGCTCTCATTAATTATAAATATATATATATATATTTTTTTTTTTACATTTACTATATTAAACATTATTAAATATATTAGTTTAAAAAATTATATATTTAAATTTAAAAATATGTAATGTACAATGCGTATTACTGTTACCTTTTTTTCTCTTCCTTTTCATCACCAATATTTCAATGTTTGTTTTGAAATGTTAGTATTATTGCCATAATAAGTGTATTGTTTATAAATTCGGTTTCTGGTTGAGCGATTCATTTTTCTATATTGCGTGATACAGAAAAATATTGCAACTTGCTCGCGATTAATAAAAATTACCTTTTTCTTTTGTCTCGCTGAACGAAAAGGATCTGCATATAGATCACGTGCCAATTCGTTAATGCGCGTTTATTCACTGTAAACGTCTTCTTGAGCTGTGTATCGCAGCACTACGCGTATTTGTATTATAAATTGATGAATGAATGAGTGAACGGTTGAATAAACATCGAGTTATAGTATATAATAATTGTGATAGCAATAGTGAAAAAGATTACATACGAATATTTTTTAATTTTAGTTTAATGCGTGTGTGTGTGGGGGGGGTGGGGGGGGGTTTGTGTGTGATTTATCTCGAAGTGTTCCGATTGAATGGCGAAATATGAAAAAAAAATAATTATATAATTATTTCTATGATTATATCTACGAAATTTAAAACTTTCTAAATATATTAAAGTATAACTCTCTTTTCTTTTCAATATACCGCAAGATTGAGAAATTGTGACACATTAAATTATGATAGATAAATATATTATTATTTATATAAATAAATGTTATGTTTATATCTGTAAGAATTCTGTTGCCGTGAATATTGTGTCTTATCGTATATTTGCGTTCCTGTCAGAGATAGATTTCTTATTATCGTATTTATTATTATCTATTATAACGAGACAAGACATTGTATTTATTATCATGCCCTTGTTGTCGCGTGCGACGGTTAATAGCGTTTTTTTTTATACATATGGCAGTTGTTAAGTGTGTTGTCGGCTGATTGGTTCACACGTAATATGAGAGTCTCATTTTTTAAAACAAAGTTACAGCTATTTAAATTTTAGTGCCCCGACCCGGGCACGCCAAGTTTTTGTTCGTTAATTCTTTCAATGACGGGTCTAAATCGTTTTAATTATGCAGATGATTATTCTTAAAATCACAAATATGATTCTTTGATAAATTTTATATCAAATAAGAAAATAATCTGCAAAATTAATACACCATTCATACTTGGCTGAGTAGTTTTAATTTTATATTTATTTTTGAACTGCTTATTTCTTAATATATTTATTTATTTTCAAACTTAGAAAAATGTTTACAAAGACATTTGCATACAATGCCACATTTTTTTATATACTTGGCGTGTTTTTTTCTTTTGTGAAGATTTTGTTATGTCTATTGTTTCAAAAGTTCGTTTAAGATTCATGAAAATTACTCCTACCATTTCCCTTTTACTGACTATTAATTTCCATTCGTCGATGACTGTTTGAATCGCTGTTTCACACGAATACTGTTTTCTAAAGCCTAACTGATGTTCTGTTATAATATCATTATTTTCTAAGTACATTTCAATTTGTTTTTTTTACTATTAATTCTAATACTTTTTCAAATATTGGTAGCATATTAATAGGCCTATAGTCACTCGCTTTTTTCGCTTTTTCTACTTTTGGGATCGGTATTATCGTGGATGTTTTCCAACTCGGACAACACCCCTCCCTTAATGAGCTGTTTATTACATCAACAAATCCTCCTTTATTACATAAAACATTGCTTTAAGTATGTCACTAGTTATACTCTCTTCTGTGCCTCTCTTTTTTGGCAGACTCATCACAACTTCCACAAGATCCTCTATTTTAATCATCTCAAAATTTTCCATAATCTCACTATTTTTAATAACATAAATAATTCTCTTACCTATACATCCTGATTTATGTCTATTTATAGATTTTACTATGTTATCAATACTCTGTACATAATATAAATTAAATTTATTTGCTATATTGCATTCTTCAATATTATTTAATATTTCGAAATCTATATATTCTCTGTTTCCTTTGTACCTATCTGCTCGCCTTTTAATATTTCTTTTAAAGCTTTCCACATAGATTTAGTAGGATTTCCTTTATTATGATCTATTATATTTTCATAATATTCTTTTTTCTTTGTTCTGATTAATTTAACCACTGCATTTCTTTCACTCTTAAATTGCAACCAATTTTGATCTGTGTCTTCATACAACGCTTTACTGTACGCCTCGTCCCTTCTATTCACTGCTTTTCTTATTTCGTCTGAAAACCACTTTTTCCCCTCCCATACTTTCGGAATTCTAAACTTTTTCCTAGGTGCTGTAGCATCCAGCGCGCCTATTATATTATCGATGAATTTATTTGCTTTTGCATTGATATCCTTACCTTGTATTTGACCTATTTTATTTTCTAACAATTTATTAAAATCGTCTATATTAAAATTACTATAATCTCTAGCACTAAATTCTCTATACTTATTTTCTGATTTAATTACATTCAAATCAATTCTTAACCACGCATGGTCTGTTATTTTAGGCTTCTGAATCATTGATACATGTATTTTATATAGTTAGCAAAAAGTAAATCTATAATTGATTGATCGTCCTTCGTAATTCTCGTCGGACTATCAACATATTGTTTCATACCTAAGCTATCCATTATCGTTTGCAACTTCTTTGTATAGAATGAATTTATCATAAAATCTATATTAAAAAGTCGCCCATTACCATATACAGTCTCCTTTAATCATTACCTCTTCTATTATGTGTCTTCTAGAAATATCACAAAATCGTGTGATGCACTCGGTGAGTGATATATTACCATTATCACACCTTTATACAATTTATCTTTTATTTCTATTGCTGCACACACACAGCAGTTTGACACTATTTTTTTATCAAGACTGTCTCATATTTAATATCGTCTCTTATATATAAAATAACCTCTCCTGCACTTCTATTTTCAGCATCACATCTAACCATACTATAACCTTGTACGTTCACTTCACTATCTTCAATTTTAGTTGTCAATCTAGTCTCCGATAATGCTATAACTGCTGGATTAATTTTCTTCATAATCTGATCCTTTATCTCATCTTTGTGCGCTATCAAGCTTTGCGCATTTGTATATAATATTAGCTCCTCTTCATTCTGTAGTTTCTATTTAGTATCCTTCCAGCCGACTCTCCTCTTCTCTTCTAATCGCCCTCCTAAATGTCGGACATTGCGGATGATCAAGTGCGTCATGTTCATCATTTATTTTAGATTGTATATATATGTTTGAATTTTAAACATACAATTTACACATCTCTTCTTTGTCGATGTATATTCACTTACTTTATGATTTCCTGCACATCTGTGACATATTTCATTTCGTGTACAATTCTTCGCCATATGATAATAACCCCAGCATTTAAAACATCTTTTGATATTAATGTGATTGAATACAGGACACTTTCTCCATCCTACATTCAGTTTCCCTTTGCTCAACATTTCTTCATGTGTTTTTTCATCTGCTTTAATTATTATGGAACCTTCTTCATTTCCTCTTTTTCCGGATCGACTCTTGTTCTCTTTAACTATTTTCTTTACTATTTGCATATGAAATTCTTCATTTTTGCGTCAATTTTGTTCTGCTTCTTAATTGCAAGTAATAAGTCATCATCATTCAACTTTATTTCTTCTTCGCCAATATTGACAATTTTTAACTTCGGTTTCATCCGCGGTGATTCAGTAACTTTGAAGTCCTCGCCCAGCTTAGCTTGCACTGTAGCTTTTAACTTTTGCATTTCTTCTCCAGTCTCACAACCCAGAATCACTGTTCCTTTGCTTCCTTTTTTTAATTTCGTTATTCACATAGCCCTATTCTTGATATCTACCTTTTCTTTTATCAATTTTTTCGTCGCTTCACTTTCCTGTTGCACCTTAGGCTTGACAATTATAATATTTTCTTTTTCTTTTCTTTAACAGCCTCACTGTAGCTTCTTTGTGTTCCTCCTGACGATTTACATGCTGCTTCTTGCATCATTCTTCTCAATTCTCCTAATTCTTGTTTAATATTCCCTAATTCAATTTTTTCGTCGCTTCACTTTCCTGTTGCACCTTAGGCTTGACAATTATAATATTTTCTTTTTTTTTTTCTTTAACAGCCTCACTGTAGCTTCTTTGTGTTCCTCCTGACGATTTACATGCTGCTCCTTGCATCATTCTTCTCAATTCTCCTAATTCTTGTTTAATATTCCCTAATTCTTCTTGAACTACTTCCTTAATCATCATCTTGACCTCCTTTTTACATGCTGACTCGTCTTTCATTTCCTTGACTGTTTTTATAAGCCAATCTATTTTTTTTTTTTTTTTGAGAGAGAGAGAGAAAGAAAGAGAGAAAGCGCCTTCGATCTACCGAGCATTCTCAGCGGGCGTGCATCGTTGATAATAACCACTGCGTTTGAATCGCGCGGAATGGTAATTCATATCTTCGCGTAGTCCGCGGATATTGATTTTAATTGCACAGCTGATTTTTATTTTGTTAATTTTTTTTTTTAATAAAATGTTTTCCGTAAAATTGAAAATTTGTTAATATTAGCCTATCGCTATAATGTGCGATGTATGCGTAATACATACGTAGGGGAGACCGGGGCGAAGTCATCACCGGGGCGAAGTCGTCAATACAGTTATCTCGAAATCTATATGTTATGTGAACTCGTTGTTAATATTATAAACACTATTTATGATGTCCATCTGACCAACGGAGTTTAGTGAAGTTATTTGCCATATTGTGATTTTTATTACGACAAACGTATTTTTAGTAGTCAAAAGTGAAATTTTTTGCGCATCAAAAATTTTTAATATTTTAAATATTATTTTCTCTTCAAATCTCGAGATAAGTGACTCTAAAGAGTAATGCATGCTGAACACGAATGCAGTGAATTTTTTCTTATTTTTGTTTATTTTTAATATGTTATAGCCCGAACTATAACCAGTAGTTATTAGGAATAAGAATTTACTAAATATCTTTATAGAATATTATAAAATAGTTTTACTTATAAAAGAGCGCTCTCGTCAAACGCTCGTCGCGCGAAAACGCTAACGCAGCGAGACACGCGCGAAGCACCGAAAATCGCGAGATGCAAGCGAAGACCTGCGACTTCGACCTACTTCGCTTGCAATTAGAACAAAAACGCGTGAATATTACTAACGAATCAAAGAGCTGTTTTCAAGGGCCTCTCCCGTTGAAAATGTAAGAACAAAAGAATATATAAGCCCGAGAGTCAGCCCGCGGGCCAGTCGCTAAGTAGAATCCGAAACATCAGGACGAGACTCACTAATAAAAGTTCGAATCATTCGCTACCTAACCACCGAATACTACGCGAATATTTAATTAAAGAATAAAGGACGAGAAATAAAGTGTAAACCAAATTAAATAAAACTCGAAAGTGTATTTCTCTCCAAATCTACACCCTAAATCTCTGCAATATCCTGTGCGACCCGAGGATCCCCCATCCTTTATTCGGCGCAACCCCAGTGCCGTTACGCGGCACACAACAAATATTTTATGAGGCACTAAACTTGAAATCTGTGTCCGGAGTGAAGTCGTCACCAAGCCACGTGGGTGAAGTCGTCACAGTGACAACTTATAATGATAACTATAATATGTGCTGCGTGTGCTCAGAGATGACAGAAAACAGAGCTGATGAGAAACAGTGCATTTCGTGCAAGCGTAGGGCACATAACAAGTGCGTACGGTCGTCAGACTCTATTTTTATCTGCTTGAACTTTCAGTGACATGGATGACGAAACAGAAAATTGATTTTCTTGTAATTATTTTCATCGTGTATTTTATTAATAAATGTTTAAATTTTTCTATTAAGAAATAATTTTAAAAAAAATAATTTAAAAAATGTATTCTATTGTTTATCATGATCGAAATTATGTATTTTCATTTAAAATCCAGTCTGAGAATGAGTGACAACTTTGCCCCAGGGAGGTGACGACTCCGCCCCGGCAATTTTGACATTTCAATTTTTGCACCTTTGTGATTTTTACTCTATATCGATTGAACAAAGCGATGTATATTAAAAATACCCAGATAAATATTATAGCCAAGGATTCACTCTTTACAACAGTACACCACATTTCACTAGAATTATTAATTTTGTTGTTAAAAACCGGCATCAAAAAAAAGGTGACGACTTCGCCCCGGTCTCCCCTACATAAGAAACAAAAATAAAATCAGCTGTGCAATAAAAATTAATACCACTTTGACTTTAAAAAATCAACAGATGATAGATTGGTACGCGTGTATATACAATTAATTACGGATCTGAGCGCGCGAGTTCTACGCGATGTCATTGGCAAACTTTCATCGCTTATACCTTCAAAATTATTATTTTACCTTAACATTTTTGTATTAGAATTTTTGACTCTATTTTACCTCTACAATACGCTCATAAAATATTGTAGGGGGAGTTGTGAGACATCCTGTATAACTGACATCAATTATTTACATTGCCTTTACGACTATTTATATCTCCGTCAATCGCTCGCTTGAAAAAGGTCCAACACGAATATTCCATCAAACTTAAATTCACCGCAGATACATAAGAAAGACCGAAACATATATACAATGATACTAATATAAATTTTTAGAAAACTTTAAACATATCGCTCATCTTGAAACGTTTGAATAAATCGATCAAAAATGAGGAACATTGAAACAAGAAACGTCTCGAGGCAAACGCTGCGTTAATTATATCTATTTACAAGTTTGCGAAAATATATAATTAACTCGTTGATTTGACTTATTCTATATCGATCGATAGGAAGCACAATTTGATTATCGAACGCCGATATTCGAATGATGCGGTTTTTATTATTATAACGCGTACCAAACCGTGACCCTCGTGACATTTAATTACGCGACCCAGATTCCATTTACTTAGTGGGCGTAACAAATTTTGGATTAGAACTAATTGTCCGATCTTGATAGACTGAGGCACAATTTCTCGCTACTTTACGCGTTGAAGAGTATTAATATAATCATTCTGCCAGAGTTTACAAAACTGCTCGGTTAATTGCTTTACAGTTTCGGACAACACGACAAGCGATTCTCACTAACATTTAACAGAAAGGGCTCATAAATAGCAGTGAGCGCGAAGTCAATTAAAAAATAACCGGAAATAAGCGGCTCATAATCCTCGATCGCATCAATTAGCGACACGAGACCTCAAATTGAAACACATCTCTATATTACATAAAAGCGTGAACTCTTTAAAGATCAAGATGTGATCCGACCACACGATGTAGATGATGTTTGATGCTATGTATCTCCACTTCCCATAATCCGCTGAAATGTGGAGCAGCAGGAAGTATGAAATGCCAGGCGACTTTTTGAGACGCTGCGTGATTGAGATTTGGATCTTGAATTGATGCTCGAAAGGCAGCGGTCAGCTCGCGATCAGTGCCGACGAACGTGGTGCTGTTGTCGGAGTAGACAAATTCCGGTAGTCCGCATCGAGCGCAAAATCGTGAATACGCTCCCCCGAATTTGACATCTACATATCGCAAGATGTATGAATTTCGGACGAATATCGCGACGCGAAGTCCCATTGCTCGAGCGGTT
>NW_028141159.1:24678484-24705984 GCF_030444845.1 Prenolepis imparis
AAGCAGTGGTATCAACGCAGAGTACTATCGACCATATGATTGTGGTCTTTATAAAGTACAACTTGAAATTATTAATTACAAATTAATTACAAATGTAAAATTTGTAATTAATAATTTCAAGTTGTACTTTATAAAGACCACAATCATATGGTCGATAAAGTCATAGCTTAGACAAATTCATTGGCTAGTGTGGTCGATTAATTTAACTACCCTGTTGATTAATTTACTAGCGATATATAAAAAATAAAAAACATATTTAAATTTGCTCCTGGACCTAATCATGGAGCCTACCCGTATAGATGATTTTCCAACTGTTTAGTATACGCCGGCGGATATACAAGGCGTTATTTACAAATAACTATATAAAAGCAAAAAGAGAAAAATATTGTTTCGAAGGGTCTGAATAGCTTAGAGGTAAGAGCAGTCGCCCGGCAAGCGAAAGACTCGGGTTCGATTCCCGATTCAGCGACTTTCGGACCAATATTTTTCTCACTTAAGAAAAATTTGTAATTAATAATTTCAAGTTGTACTTTATAAAGACCACAATCATATGGTCGATAAAGTCATAGCTTAGACAAATTCATTGGCTAGTGTGGTCGATTAATTTAACTACCCTGTTTGATATTAATTACACTGACAAGGGACATGTCACAACTGTCCGGAACCGATTTGATTCTTCTTCAAATATGTTGTTAAATACACAAATCTAAAAGACACGTATTTTTTTATATGTGCGGATATTGAGTTTTAAGGGGTGAAACACCCCTTTAAGCAGTGGTATCAACGCAGAGTACTCGAATATCTGGTAAACTATAAGAGGTAGAAAAAAAAGACGTACAACAAATTTTAATGGCTTGAAGAGTACTTTAAAGTTATATGAACAAAATTTTTTTATTTTTATTTTTTTTAAATACCCCCACCACTTAATTCTTTTTTTTCAAAATTTAAAAAATTTTTTTACCTAATTTAAAGCTTATTTTTTTCCAAATTCAACCATGTGTAATAAAGTTATGTTACGAAATATTTTCGAAAATTAATTATAAACGCTCCCGTATATACACTCATCCGTGCTATGTGCGTAAGTAATTACCGTCGAACAATAAGATATATAAAAAATGTTTATGTATAATTTTTATTTATGTTTTCTATGTATTTATAACTGCGTATTGTGTATATTTAGATTTAAAAAAATATATATTTGCATTTTATATTATTCACTCATTATATACATTACAATAATGATATTCGACAAAAAAATGTTTCAAGCGTAATGACTTCTTGCACCAAGAACATTTTACTACAGCTATATTATTGCAACCTTCGATTTCACATTTTGTTGACGTTTCGTCTAAACTAAAGTGTACTGGATTTTCAAATTCGTCTGGTCTTTCATTCGTATAACCACTTTTAAACCACAAATATTTAAATAAGTTTTGATATCGTGGGGATGACAATTGATTATGTATCAAAGATTGCAATTTTATTATATTATTTCGTTCATGTAAATTTATATTACTTTCCAACAGTAAAACCGTATCTGAAAATCTTTTAGCAAAATTTTTCCAAATTCTGAATCCATAAACATCTAATGGTTGTATTTTCCCTGTAGTTCCTTTCGGTATTATCATAGTAGTAATATGTGTTCCTGGAGGTGTTAAATCCGAAATAGTATTGGGGCAATGTCCAGTCCATGAATCAATAAGAAGAACGCTATTAGGATCAATGTTTGCAAAATAAGCTTCTTCTAACCACATTTTAAAATGATCTGTATAAAATATAAATGTTAATTTAATAGTTTTTTATGACTCTTATTAAATTGTTAAATGAAATAAGTTTGTTAAAGAAAGTAATTATAAAAGGAAAATACCTGATGTCATTTTACCAGATTTCGATGCTTTTACAATAACATTTTCTGGTTTAAATAAATTTTCTTCTACTCTTGGTCCAAATTTACCATTAGCTTCTTTTAATACAATAAATAAAGGTGACAACAAATTGCCATTACAGGATATTATTGGTTGTATCGTATATGAATGGGTTGTTGATGATATGGATTGCACGACACGTTCTACTTTTTTTTCTCTCTGGTTAGACAATGATCTTCCAGAATGAATTTCCAATTGGAAACCACTTTGATCTGAATTGTAAATATTTTCAGATCCAAACTGTTCAATAAGAGGTTTTACTATTTCCAGAAAATCATCAGCTGATTTTTGCAAATCAACAGAATCTTCTAATGTTCTTCTAGTGACAAACTTCGTAACTTTTCTTGAAACAATTCGGTGAGACTTCTTGCTATCCAACTGTGAGATGCTTTAAATATAGGATTTAAATTTCCTATTTCTTCTTGAGCTTGTAAAGCCCATCTTTTTAGATCAATATCATGAACCATGAATCCTGATTCAACAGCTGCAGTAAATTTATCATGTGTAAATTTGGAGATGTAAGATAATTTTTCTATACGACTTTCACCTGATTGTATTTGTTCTTCCCATCGCCTTAACTGACGTTCAGATGAAACTCTTCTAAATTTACTTTGTACTACTTTTAGAGGACGATTCCTTTTTCTGTCATTACTGTTTTCATCAGTGTCCCGATGTCGCTAATACTCAACAGCTCGTCTTTTATAAGAACTATCAAAATTTGTATCATCATTTGAACAATGAGGATGAGAATTTAAATTATCTTCCATGCTTCTTCGTCATCTTCAATTATTTCAAAACTATGTAATTTATAAGGTTCTTCATAATCGAGATATATTTCTTCCGTTACTTCCACCCCATTATAATGAAAAACGCTATCCAGTAATATCTTTTTTATGTTTTCCTTTAATTCCACTTCTGCTTCAGTTACTGGCGTTTCTGTTAGATATATTGAATTTATTGACATCAATAAAAGTCTAACAACGTTAAGCGGATTGATAATCATATTCAAAGATGTTAAATTTTGCTTTTTATTGTAATAGAAAAACAGTTTACACAGATATTATTACAACGAAAAGACTACATTGACTGTGAGAATTATGCTGCTACATGAACAATTTATATTAACTTATCAGAAACACGTAATCACATAATCTTATGATTCATTTAACGTAAGATATAAAATTTGTTTATGCCAAATATTGCGACATCTATTTATTTGCAAAGATTTAATTGTAAAAATTATAACTTATCTGGAACACGTACACATAATCTTATCTTATGATTCATTTAAAGTAAGATATAAAATTTGTTTATGCCAAATATTGGACATCTATTTATTTGCAAAGATTTAATTGTAAAAATTATAACTTATCTGAAACACGTACACATAATCTTATCTTATGATTCATTTAACGTAAGATATAAAATTTGTTTATGCCAAATATTGCGACATCTATTTATTTGCAAAGATTCAATTGTAAAATAATTTTATTATAGAATAAAATTGTTTTTAATTTTTATAGAAGAAATTAAATATTAAAGAAATAATAAAATAACTGGGGGTATATTTAAAATAATTCTTATTAATTATATTTAAAAATGTTTTTAAAAATTTAAATATACACAATACGCAGTTATAAATACATAGAAAACATAAATAAAAATTATACATAAACATTTTTTATATATCTTATTGTTCGACGGTAATTACTTACGCACATAGCACGGATGAACGGTATATACGGGAGCGTTTATAATTAATTTTCGAAAATGATATTTCGTAACATAACTTTATTACACATGGTTGAATTTGGAAAAAAATAAGCTTTAAATTAGGTAAAAAAATGTTTTTAATTTTGAAAAAAAAAAAATTAAGTGGTGAGGGTATTTAAAAAAAATAAAAATAAAAAATTTTTGTTCATATAACTTTAAAGTACTCTTCAAGCCATTAAAATTTGTTGTACGTCTTTTTTTTCTACCTCTTATAGTTTACCAGATATTCGATCCAAAAGAAAAATACCGTTTTTCTTTAAAGGGGTGTTTCACCCCTTAAAACTCAATATCCGCACATATAAAAAAATACGTGTCTTTTAGATTTGTGTATTTAAAAACATATTTGAAGAAGAATCAAATCGGTTCCGGACAGTTGTGACATGTCCCTTGTGAGAAAAAAATACTGTTGACTCAACAACATTTTTGTAGTTAAATTTTATTTTATTAATTCAATGATATTATTGTTGATAATAATATCATTGAATTAATAAAATAAAATTTAACTACAAAAATATCAATGATATTTTTTATTACAAAAACGTTGTTGATTCAACAGTATTTTTTTCTCAGTGTACACGCACCGGCATTAATGGTGTGCGGCGTTAGATGTGTGCGAATACGTGTATGACAGCCGAAAGTCATAACACGTATGTCGCGTTACGTATGTGTGCGTATGACTTTCGGCTGTCATACACGTATTCGCACACATCTAACGCCGGACACCATTAATGCCGGTGCGTGTACGTGTTGCGATAATTTTTTTGACGAGTGTAGATAAGTTTATTCAAAAACAATAGAGAAATCGAATACAATTGGAACCGCGTTCATATAAATATTGATATGTGTGCTTATGCGGATCGCTGCATGTGTCGGCGTATATTTTCGATGTTTGATACGTAAACACACATTCGATGCGTGCGTCTAAGCCGCGATGTTTTCGGTCCTTAAATCATCGGGCTTTTAAATGCCCCCCTCGCACGCGATTGTTTTGTTGTTGTTTTGACGCGTGATAACGACGCGTGTCTAAAGCCGCGGGGTCGATTGCGCGGTGAATCTGCAGCATGTATCGCATGGATCCTTCTTAAACGTATTAACGACTTTCGCTCCTTCCGTTGTTGCCCATCGCGGACGACCACCGCGTCGTGGAACCATGAATGATTCGCGGTGACGTGCGGCTCTCTATCTTTCGTCTCGTGGCGTCATCGCTTCTATCAACGGCACGCGATTGTGGTAAATGCACACGAACATGTGTTGTCTTCGTTCATTTAGACCAGAGTTTCCCAAACTTTTTTGGCTCATCGCCCCTTCTTCAAACAATTTTTTTCAGCGCTTCCCTCGGAAAATCTTTATCTCAATCTTAACTAATAATAAAATTGTAAGCGTAGTTGAAATAAAACAATTTGGAACTAAATAAGTGTTAAAGGTATGTATTAAAATAAAATAACAAAGAAATTGCAAAATAAAATAACAAAAAAATTGCACATAAACATGTAAGATTGCTCACTATTATTAGTAATTTCATCAAATATTAAGTAAATCTGTAAATATTAATAAAATTAAAAATAATTATTAATGAAAAGGATGAACCTGGTGCTGCTACCAATTTGTTTATGTTTGGCTCTATATTTGAGCTACTGCTCGTTACACAATTCAGAACCAGTCTAATAGTGAATTAAGATTTCTCACGTATTTATAGTATTGTACAGTGAACTTGATATAACATGCACAGTTTCCTCTCGCTGTGCACTGGATTTGTAAGAACCTGCGTAAGTCGAAAGTGCGCACAATTACATACATGCTAGCGCTCGTTTGTTAAGACCTATCGTCTTGTTTTTTAGACCAATCGGTTAAAACTTGTATTCTGTACGTTTTCTTGTAAAATAAAGCATGCCTGACATTATACAACTGTTGTTGTCAACATGTATTAATAGTTGTTACATATGATTCTTGTGATACATAATTGTATGTTTATATAATCAAGTGGATAAGAGTTTGCTTATGCCCTATCTACATCTAAGGATGATCCTACTCGTGGCTCATCCGACTGCTTTCGGTCGTCTATGGCTGCGGTCGAGAATACACTACGAATGCTTTGAAACATCATTCTATCTTTGTTCTACATTCCAGAAGAATAAAGATAGAATGATGTTTCAAAGCATTTGTAGTGTATTCTCGACCGCAGTCATAGACGGGCGAAAGCAGTCGGATAAGCCACGAGTGAGATCATCCTTAGGTGTAGATATTAAAAAAATACTTCAACGCCTCCGTACTGCCCCTAAAGCGAACAAAGCTCCCTCAAATCCCTCCAGCGTCCACAGGAGGACGGTAGCGCCCACTTTGGGAAACTCTGGTTTAGACAATAAAGGAGCAAATCGGTATACGCTTGTTTATTGTCTCTTATTAATGATTCCGAGTTTATGCCTCTTGATTTATGACTATCATTATTTTAATACCACCGTTCAATGTTGAGATTTTTTGCAAATTCGAAAAGATTTCCGGGATTATCTGAACCTCACATAATTAATGCAAGCTCGAACATTCCACTCGCCATGTTACCATTCATAAAATTATTAAACATTCTCTGGGTTGGCATCCATTTAAACACCATACAAAGACTCATATACCTGGTGATATGTCACGACGTTTAAATTTTTGAATGGCTTATTGAACACATAAGTTTATTTAAAAATTTAGTTCTATTCTTTTGCTGTAACGTACCAGATGTTGTCATTTACTTGTAAATTATCGTCATACTAATTTACTCAGTTTATGCAGGTGAATTTCAATGATGCCGGAAATGATATATATTTTTGAAAAGTATTCTCTGGTCTGACGAAGCAGTTTTTGGAAGCGATTAATCCATAAACAGACATAATAAGCATTACTATGCAGAGCATAATCCACATGGCATAAGAGAAACAAACGTTCAAGACAAATGGACTGTGAACGTGTGGATGGGAATAGTAGGGGTTCACATTATTATGCAAATTTTCTGCTCTATCGGCTCCATGAACTGGAGGATGTGCCACTGGCTAATACAAATGATGTTCCAACTAAAATACAAATAATGTTCCAACAGGATAGACATCTCACCCACACTTCTCTTTTAGCGAGAAACATTTTAAATCAAAAATTTCCCGAAAAATGCATCGGACTTCATGGTCCTCAGAATCCATGGCCATCACGCTCTCCAAATTTCACACCCATAGATTTTTTTGTGTAGAGTTTTTAAAAAATAAAGTATATTTTTATATACTTTATTTTTTAAGCAGCCCTACACGAAAAAATCCATGAGTGTGAGATTTGGAAAAATATATCCTGCCGAAAAATGCGGAAATTTTAAAAAATAGAATACAAAACGCATGTGCAGAGATCACTCTACTAAAATAAGTGAAAGAAAATTTCATGCGCAGAATTGTTTTATGTTCAGAGGAAAATGGTGGCCACATTAACCATTTATTGTAATTTATTATATTTAAAGATTAAAAATATTTTTATTCAAATTTATTTAAAATTTTATTTACGTTGTTATCTATATTATTAAACCAAGTTGGATAGGCAATAGCAGAGCTGGCGCAGTAGGTAAGACGCATATAAACAAAATTAATAACAAAATTAATGTTACGGATTAATGCTTAAATAACGAGTAAAGTATAATTATGAGTGTAACGGATTAACAGTATAATTACGGACTTTTCGAACCGTTTTTAGCTCATCTTCAGCGTAATATAAATACTCTAATACAAAAATAATATAAAAACTAAAGACCGTCATAAAATAGATATGTAAATAAAATTGAATCATAAGTCATAATATAAAATCAAACAAATTGTGCCCATTTTAACACGGATTGTATTGAAAGCGATATCAAAGTGATCAAATTCAGCTTATATTCTATAGAGTGCGTCATTCCCCGGTAACAAGCCGGACAGTGTAGTGCATGATGGATATTAGTAAGTTTGGCGAATATCTGTTATAAGCCATGAGTCGTGCAGATGTCTAGAAATCAAAGAATTTTTTTTTCAATAACGAGTGGAATGATAAGTATTGCGGTAACCAAAGAAATAAATGCGTTACACTTTTCCGTTTATTTAATATATTTGATATTACTTTGGTAAAGACGTACGACTATTAAAATTATGGATAAGTTTCGTAAGACGATTATTAAAGGCAATTTAAAAGCGAAATTTCTGCGCAAATCGACAATAACTTGATACCTTTGCATCTAATCGTAAGTCAGTTTTTTAAGATTTTGGAAAAAAATTTAAATATCAGAGATCAAGGACTTTAAACAATCAAAGAATCTTTTTACAAAAAAATTGCTATATACAATTGGAATTTAAAGAAATACATTGTGAAATAAAAACGGCGCGCATTCATCTTTTTAAATTGTGTAAGACTATTTACTGTTCTATTCCGGTCACAGTCACTAACTCTTTCTTTGATAGACAGTGCGAGTCATTACATACCTTCTCTGTAAATAAACGTACAAGGCTAGATAGGAAATTCAATTATCTGTTAACAAAGCACACACGGGAAGAATGCAATATTAACTCGATTCATTATTTTTACAGCTCTTCCTGCTCCCATCATAATCCGATCGACGAGGGGAAATTTAACTTTATTTGCTTAAATCTAATTTCTCACCTAAAACTCAATCCCATGAGGTTAAGATTGGTTCTAGCTCTTTTAATGACAGCCAAGTTTATATACAACAAATTAAAGATAAATGGTTTGTGAATTTATCATCGACTTCCATTCATGCAGAAGTCCAGAGCTTACTTCAATTAGGGGAAAATTTTTGCTTACCCATTACTAATAAATGCAAGCTCACATTCAAATTTATTAAAAACGTCGAAAACAATCTAAAAAAATTCCTACCTAATGTACAGTCTTCCATTAGAAGTCGTACGGTAAATCTCAAAGGCAATCTTCCATCGTATTTAGTTCCTAAGAACAACATACATTCTGAGATCAAACTATTATTAATAACCACCAAACAATATTTAAACAATAACCGGAATATAATTCTCATACGCGCGGACAAGGGCAACGTCATAGTTGCTCTTGACAAAGATAAATATTTAGAAAAAATGTTTGACATTCTCAACAATAAAGACACGTACAAAATTGTCAACAAAGATCCGACAAAGAAATTAATTTCTAATTTACGTGATATATTATCGAGATGGAAGAATTCTGGATTTAAATTTATATGCCTACACTTTATATATTTTTAATATTTTAATTTCTGCTGAGAGACTTCAGTTTACTCTTGATATAGCTGAGAATAATAATTTAAATTTTTTAGACGTCACTTTGATATATGAGACTAACTTTCTGATATTCGATTGGTATCACATACTGACCTTCTCGGGAAAATACTTGCACTTCTGGTCTCAGCACCCCTCCATCATAAGAGAGGTATGGTCATAAGTTTAATAGATTAAACGCATTTTATTATCGCATCCGCGTTTCTATTCAAAAAATTTTGACATAATAATTGAGATTTTATTGGACAACAACTATCCTTTTAATTTTATTTTTACAACTCTCCACGAGCATATAAAAACTTTGATTCACAAATTCGAATTAAAACAGTTAAACTCTATTGATGTGACTACAGATACATCCTCTTTTTTTACTATACGATACGTTCCTCCATTATCGGACAAAATTGCAAATACTGTTAAAGACTTAAATATCAAAATCTCTTATTATGATTTCAACAAATTGAGTAATATGATTAGAGTACATTAGAGTACACAAAGATCAGCTTACGCTATCTTCCTGTTGTTTATAAAATTAATTGCAACGATTAATTGTAATTAATTACGCCTCATATGTACGTTGGCCAAACGGGAAGACAAATGAAAACAAGAATATTGGAGCATCGCAGCCACATTAGGAGAAACATTACCAATCACTCTGTAATTACAGACTACAGATTGGGTTTTAATCACGAATTTAAATGGGACAAAGTGAAGATCCTCGATCAAGAGTCTAATTTAAATAAAAGACTAATTCCAGAAATGGTTTACATAAAACGACAAATAGTTTAAATTTTCAGACAGACACGGAGTGCTGTCCACCCGATCGAACTCTATCGATTCCAGTACGAATCACTATACATCCGAAAACATACATTAGTCTTATTAGCTCATTTGCGATGTGCGGAACGTGACTTTGCGCTAACGTCCCAATTCTATCAATACAATCTGACTTAATGCATTATTTTAACTGTGTTAACTGCGATCCGAATCCGTCTGATTTTTCGTTTTCTTTTTATTCTGTATTTTTTTTTTTTTTACCCAGTTTGATAATTTATTTCTTTGGTTACCGCAATACTTATCATTCCACTCGTTATTGAGAAAAGAATTTCTAGATATCTGTACGACTCATGGCTCATATATATTCGCAGATATTCGCCAAAAAACTTACTAATATCCATCATGCACTACACTGCCCGACTTGTCAACCGGGGAATGACGCGCTCTGGAGACGTAGAATATAAACAGAATTTGATCTGACATCGCTTTCAATACAATCCGTGTTAAGCTAAGCACAATTTGTTTGATTTTATATTATGACTTATGATTCAATTTTATTTACATATCTATTTACTATTTACATATCTATTTATTATTGACGGTCTTTAGTTTTTATATTATTTTTATATTAGTATTTATATTTATATGCTGAAGATGAGCCAAAAACGGCTCAAACCGTCCGTAATACTCCTAATCCGTTATACTCGTAACTATACTTTACTTGCTATATTTAAGCATTAATCCGTAACATTAATTTTGTTATTAATTTTGTTTATATGCGTTTTGTCTACTGCGCCGGCTCTTCTATTGCCTATCTAACTTGTATTATTTGATAAAGAACCTATTAATATAATTTATTTGAACTATATCATTAAATATATATTTTATACATATTATTAAATTTCACAACTGTTCACTATGCTAAAGTCATAAAAATCGATTTTGCTTTCCTCACTCCCCACTGAACTCGCATTCTGATCTTATTCTGCGAGCCCAGCAAAGCATGCCCCTGTCAGTAAACAAATAGGCAACCCGACTTAATGATATGTATGTTACGGAAACACTCTACTCCAATGTAAAATGTGATGCACGCGCATGCGTGTGTAAGTCTGTGTCAGTAAATATAAGGATCCTACGGTTCGTCACTCCGTGATAGTTATTTCAAATCCTCTCTGCTGTGTGTGTGTGTGTGTGTGTGTGTGTGTGTGTATGTGTGGGTGAGTGTATGTGTGTTGTGTGTATGGAGCATGCGTGCGTGCGTGCGCACCCACATCCACACTTACCAACACACACGTACACATACACACACGCACGCACGCTCCACATTCATAGACACATACACACACACACACACACACAGTAGAAAGGGTTTGTTGTCATTAACTACCGCGGGAGTAACGAACCTTGGGATCCTGATCTCTGCTAATACACACGCACACGCGCATTACACTTAACATTGACGTAAACATACATCATACATGATGTGCATAAAATCCGACCGAGCAACCTCTCCATTCGCCATACATGATGTGCAAAAAATCCGACCGAGCAACCTCTCCATTCGCGTTAAGTACACCTAATACGAATGCCGACGGTATTACTAAAAATCTTGCAAATTGCAGGGATGATTATAAAACCCGATACCTCCCCAGTGAGAAATGGTGGTCGAATCGATGTCGATTCGACGTCGAATCAACGTCGATTTGATCGAATTGATATCGAATTGACGTCGATTCGACCAATCATTTCTCGCTGGGGAGGTATCGGGTTTTATAATCATCCCTGCAATTTGCAAGATTTTTAGTAATACCGTCGGCATTCGTATTAGGTGTACTTAATGCGAATGGAGAGGTTGCTCGGTCGGATTTTTTGCACATCATGTATGGCGAATGGAGAGGTTGCTCGGTCGGATTTTTTGCACATCATGTATGACGTATGTTTACGTCAATGTTAAGTGTAGGTATAGTATAGCAATGTTTTTTGAGCCATTTTAAAGGGGAAGATTCCCACTTCAAAACCAATGTAATGACATTTTTGGACTCATTCCTGCTTTTTTCATGGATAACTACAAAGTCATGAAATTTCCAAAATTTATTCACGATCTGATTTTGGCTTTCACAATAAAAACAGTTCGATGAGGCGGACAATGCAATCTTACTTACCTTTAAAGTCGAGGCTATACCCGTTAAAATCCGTCCAGAAACGTTGTCTTACAATCTCTTTATGATAAGCTGAGATATGGCTTCTTAAAATCGGTAAAGTTTGCAAGTTTTAAAGCGCTCCCCTAATTGTTTTGCGTAGTGTAATTTGCACTGAGACTTTATTCAAAATACTTTAAGATGAGGTGTGTGTGTGTGTGTGTGTGTGTGTGTGTGTGTGTGTGTGTGTGTGTGTGTGTGTGTGTGTGTGTGTGTGTGTGTGTGTGTGTGTGTGTGTGTGTGTGTGTGTGTGTGTGTGTGTGTGTGTGTGTGTGTGTGTGTGTGTGTGTGAGCGATACGAGCTTCGAAAAGAACGATATAGATTGCGAAAGTGCGATGTGAAGCACGAGAGTCGAAAGCTGACAAAATTTTTAAACAGAGTGTTAAGAGAGAATAAGGTCAAAATCGTTCAAATATACACAGTATAGATGGTTGACGCTCGGATCAGCTGAGTTTAGCTAAAGAAAAATAATGAGAGGAGCGTGATAAGACGAGCGGGAGTCGAAACCGTATGCAGGATTCACACTGCTTCCGACGACCGATGTACGACATCCGATATCCAATAACAGAGCTTGTTTTCTAGAAATTCTAGCTACAGATACTTTATCGTATAATGCTCTTTGTCGTACAAAAATGTTCATCAAGATTGAACTTTTTCGTACGATTTTGCACATCAAAACCAGTCGTAACGATACATGTATCGATGGAACGTTTAGGAAGAATAGTTCCTATCTAATCAATCATAACCAATTTGTTTTTGCTATTAGATAAGTTATGTTTTTCTAAATGTTCTAAATATTCTTCTATGTTGATCTTTGACGTGCGAAATTATTCAAAAAATAATATTAATTAATAATATTGTATAAAATTTATACAAATTTTATAAGTTACACAATTTATTTATACACAATGGATGATATAGTAAGTAAATAAATAAATAAATAAATATATATGTGTTTTGAAAACGTCTCGACAAGGATTACAAGAATATGCAATAAAAAATAGGGGGTTCTGTTTAAGAAAACATCGATAACCTTCACTTGACCTTAAATAGGTCACTCAAGGTCAAGTCCATATTTTCATCATCTGTCCCCCTTCAAGTCCTACAACTTTTGTCTGAAACATTTTTCCATATCTAAAGCCGTTTCCGAGATAAAGAGCCTGGGTCAGACTTTAGAGACATCCTATATACATATATGAAAATAACTTACATTTAGAATTATATTTACTTCACTTATATTTATTTATAAATTTATATTTAATTTTTTATATTTGTGTTCAAGCATTTATATGCAGATTGTGGGGATTCGAAATAATTGAGGATGAAAACCACGTATGTGAATTATTAAATGAGAATACAGAAAATTGGAAATTGAAGACAGTACTTTATTCTGAAGTTCAAAATATTGAGGAACTAATTATAATGAAGTTTTCAAGCAATCACCATTGTGGAATAGCAGTCTTCCATATGAAAAGCGGGGACCATCTACGATAAAATCTTTATAGTCAGAAATTGAGAAAAAATTAAGTAAGTTTTTAAATTTTTATTTAAAAAATCTATTTTTATAATTTTTCACAAAATTATAACCTTATATCTTTTTAAGACTTATGTCCAGGAATAACAAGCATTAAGTGACGTAATTTACGAGACACATATGCAAGAAAATTAATTGAACAAAACAAATATATTTCAAGTGGAAGTGTCGCTGCAGCTAAAACAAAGCCATCATGGCCATAATTTGAATTAATGGGATTTTTACGATCAACAATAACACGTAGAAAGTTTGTAAATTATTTTACAGTTTATCTTTAATTATATAATTATTATTAATTATCTTTAATTATAACATACTTATAGATGAATTATTTTTTAGGACATTCCCCAGGTAGCACACACGGTCTTATTGACGTCAATTTTAGGTCATATTTCGTCCAAGACATCATTTGTCTTCTATATGACGTGTATTTGACGTCCTATTGTGGACGAAATTATGACGTTATGAAAAGGACGTGAATTAGACGTCTTTTTAAGACCAAATTTTGTATTAACAATTTTATTTTTATTTTTTAAGTTTTTCTTAATTAAAACAGACTTTGTTCGTTCCACTTTTAAACTTTTTACTTATGGTAACTATATCGATATGTGATAATGCGGTAGTTATACCATAAGTAAAGGAATCAATATATGTAAAGATATTTAAACACAAATAGAATGATGAAAATAAAAAGTAGGCAATGAAAAATATAGTTAATATTGCTTCATTATTAATTGCTGCGTTTGCGATTTCATCCTAGAGCATGGAAATTGCATATCTATATAATGGCATCGATAGAATCCTACCCTATCACGCGCCTGTCGTAACAAACGATCGCCTGGGCGTATGATAAGGAGAACCTCATTAATGCCGTTCAGAATACATTTGAACCGAGTAGCGCGAACGTGAAGCGCATGTGCGCTTCTGGGTTCTTGATTGGACAAAACTACGACATGAGTTGCGTAACAGTGCAATAGCACAGTATACACTGTGGCAATAGCGGGAAAACGAGAAATGTAACACGTGCGCAATAAGTGATTCTGAAGCCGGTCGAAGTTTTGTGTATCTATGTGTATCTGGTGTGTCTCTTATAAAATAAAGAGAAAATAATATATTAGCAAAAGGGTAAATATTGTACACACTCCTTTTTCAAACTTATTTCTTTTTCTTATGTGCAATATACGATTATTAATAGGATCAAGTTCTTCGTCAATTGTTATTAAGGATTTGCTTTTTGTTTTGAGATCGTAACCGGCGAGTATTTGCTTTCACATTGTGCCTTTACATATAAAACTGATGTGTACAAATTTGTTTCTATATAAATTGCAGGATTTTATTATTATCATTTCTGTGGGTGAAAAAGTTAGATACGTATATTAATGCACAAATTGTGATATTGAAGCCTAACCTACAATACTACATAAATTACTATGTGTATTTATGTCAATAAGGAACACAAATGTAAATATTTGTTATATTAACATTTTAATAAATTTGATAGAAGATTTAAAGCGTACAGGTGAGTTTATTAAAATACCTCTCTAATCTTGTAATACATAAATATATACATATATATTATATTATGCTTTGTCTTTGCAGGCGAAATAATCCAAAAATAAGTATGGCTTATGTTGTTGTAGAATTTGATGAGAAACACGGCGGTGGTGTAGCTGCTGTTAACAGTGCGTGGCTTACACCTTTAAAAAAGGAAGTTTTTTGGCCTCCGTATAAAGATCAAAATAAATTTGATAAAGCTTTGAGAACAGGGGAAACAGTTGATACTGAAAAATGGACACTGCACAGTATTTCGCGTATTTTTTACAGAAGTGGTAAGTTAGTTTCCCATATTTATTTATTTATTTATTCTACATATATATATATATATATATTTATTTTACATATATATTTATTTATTTATTCTACATTTTTTCTAAATTGCAGATGATCTTGTAAAGACAAGAGAGAAACTAAAACAGTCAGAAATTATATCAAATTTGGAGAGTGAAGAAGAAAACGAAGGTACACGTAAGAAACGAAAAAGAATATCTAGAAGAATATATAATTCATCGTCAGATGATGAACAAGAGGAAGAACGAGGAAAACAACGAGAGAAACAATTACCCAGACCACCCCTAGTAAAACAAAAAAATTTTAATGTTTCTAAACATTTAGAGAAAGGTATCTCTTTATTTTACATATATTCAAATATTTGTTCTATTGTTTTATATATTACTTTGAAGAAATAAATATTTGTTACATTTATTTTCAGATTTTACTTTGGCCCGTTCTGATTCACCTTTGTCGATTAGTACTCTCAATACAAGTGAAAATATAAGCCCCAGTGTAGCAAGTACTGCAAGTAATTCTGTTAATAACATTTCAACGACTCCACGTTCACATCGTCAATTTATTCATACAGCGGATAATTTTGGTTTGTAAAAGCTAATTTGTCAAAGTAGATATAATGTCAACAGTTTTTATAATGAAATATTTTTCAGAAAAACTTGTTTCCCTGATAGCTACTGTCAAGGAACAGAATGATGAAATATTGCATTGGATGAACAGACAAAATACAAAAAATGTAAACAATGTGACCGGATTACCTAATATACCATTTTCATTTCCATTGAACACAGTTGAGGAATTAGATCAGTTAGATGTTTACTTGAAAGCAAATAATGATGATAATATAGCTTTGGTATGTATACGCAATAGCATTTGATACCATAGCACGTAGATAATGTAATTTCTTTTCAGTCGGCATATTTGGCTAGTCTGGGTGGAAATCATGTACCAAGCAAAACAAATAGAATTTTGAAATATATTTTGATTGATGCTGTGGCGATAAATTTTAATTATTACGGCAAACGTTCACAGAAAAGAGCCTTCTCAGATTTATCCCTGAAAATTTTAATTGTGGGTAAGTGTATTTTTAAATTTATTTTTTGTACGCATAAATGGGCATTTTGTTTTTTTCTTTAATTTGATGTAATTTACCGTATATATTTTATAAATTTTAATTAATAAGAATGACAGGCAATTTGTACATAACTTAAATAAAATTCAATTTATAAATTTATTTAAATTTACATTTAAATCCACTTTTAAACAAATTCTTAATTAAAACTTTATTGCTAAAAATTTTTTTTATTGTTACTTATTTAAATCTTAGTAATTCTACATTTTAATTTGAATTAAACTTATCATCTAATTTACTAGATATTTTATATCTTTTAATATAATTTATAATATGGCTTAAATTTGAAGGCAAACTTGATATTTCTTAGGTGCAGTCAAGAGAAGCGTTACCAATACAACCGATAAAGAAATAGAAGATGCAATAAAGGTTTGGCTGAAGCATGCTCAAGATCGTATGAAGAAAACGAGAGAAAATGCCCGAAAAAATTAGGTATAAGTTGAAACCTATTGTAGGTAAACGCCAATTTTATCGTAGAATTGCACTGACTGTTCGTAAAACACTTCAAATTTGTGATAAGGAACCCAACATAACACATAAGAATATTTCACTTAATAGTATATATGAAAATAATAATAATGATGATGCACTTGATAATAATGTGTCAAATATATCACATGGGAATATTTCACTTAATAGTGAAAATGAAAATAACGATATTAATAATATACTTAAAAATAATGTGTCCAGTAATTACGATGCAAGTTTATCGCTAACGTTGTCTGACAACACTTTAGTTTCATCTGATTTAAATATAAATTTAAATAGTACAGTTTCTCAGCCATGTTTAAACTCAAGCTTAAGGCAGTGGGCTCTTAATTTTAATGTCACACATTCAGCAATTACTGGTTTATTACACGTATTACACGTTTTTCATCATGAATTGCCTTTAGACTCCAGAACGTTATTAGAAACGCCAAGAAATATTCAAACAAAACAACTCAATAATGGGCATTTTTATTATTTCGGTCTGAAAAATATTTTAAAATCTATTTTATCGCAAATAACAGAAAATTTTGGAAATAAGTTAGATATCAGTTTTAATATTGATGGACTTCCCCTATTTTACAGTTCAAATTTACAATTCTGGCCGATTTTAGGACTAGTAAAAAATTTTAAAAGTAATCCCTTTGCTATTGGTATATTTTGCGGTAGATCAAAACCACAGCCTTTAGAATTATTTCTAGAAGATTTTATTGACGAACTCCTATATTTGTTGCAAGAAGGTATTGAAATCAATAACAAAAGGTATCACATTGCTATCCACAGTTTTGTGTGCGATGCACCTGCTAGAGCATTCATAAAGTGTATAAAATCCCATACTGGCTATTCATGTTGCGAAAAATGTGTGATACGAGGACAGTATATACAAAATCGAGTTGTACTTAAAGATATATCTGCACCGAAAAGAACAAATGTTTCTTTTGTTAACCAACAAGATGAGGATCACCATATCGGAATCTCTCCTTTAGTTAAATTAGGAATCGGAATGGTCACTGTTTTTCCAATTGATTATATGCATGCTTGTTGCTTAGGAGTAATGCGAAAATTATTAAATTTTTGGATAAGTGGTGCGTTGGCAACACGATTATCTGGTCGTAAGGTGAATATTTTATCACAACACTTAGAATCCTTAAAATCGTATATACCGTTAGAATTTAATAGAAAACCCAGAACACTTCATGAGCTTCCAAGGTGGAAAGCGACAGAGTTCCGTACGTTTTTATTATATTTAGGACCCCTTGTACTAAAAAATATAGTCGATACAGCCGTTTATGAGAATTATTTACTTTTTCATACTGCGATATCAATTTTAATATCTGCAAAATTTATATCCAAATTTAGTTGTGCATTTCCACAAGAACTGTTGAATATATTTGTTAAACATTGTGAACAATTATACGGCCAAGAATTCTTAATCTATAATGTACACATATTATGTCATTTAGCTGATGATGTGCAGATTTATGGGCCATTAGATTTATTTTCATGTTTTCCGTTCGAGAATTATCTTGGCCAGATTAAAAATTTAATAAAATCTCCTAATTACCCTTTGCAACAAATTGGTCGTAGATTACACGAAATGAATGCAGCATTAGAGAATAATTTACCTATCATAGAAAAACAGTTTATTCATGCTGTAGAAGATAATTTGAGTCCATTACCTGAAAAATTTAGAAGTGTTTTCTGTAAGCAATTTAAAAAATTTAAACATAGAGATTTTACTATTACCACACATTCTTATTCAAGTGCAAATTCGTATTGTTTAATGAAAAATAATATGCTCATTCAAATTCAAAATATTGTCGTTATAAGTCTACAAGAAATATTTGTTGTTGGAAAATACTTCACATCTTACGATTCTCTGTATAAGTATCCCCTAGATTCAAAAGAATTAAATATTTATGTTGTAAAAAATTTAACACATGAATCTGATATATGGCCTTTTCATGATATACTTGCAAAGTGCATTGTGTTTCCTTTCGATAATTGTTGGGTTTCTTTTCCTATTATTCATACATATTAAGAAAATATGGTAAAAATATTAGAGCAAAACGTTAAAATAAAAGAAGAATAACATTTTGAATAAAATATTAACTTTCATTTTTAAAAAAATTTTATTTTAAAGAAACATGTATACTGTTAAAAACTAAAATAAGTGAGCTTAAAATTATGTTTTCATTAATTGAAATGGTATATATACAAGTAAAATTATGTTTTCACATATAACACTTAAATATATAATACACATATATGTGTGTTTCATATTTATAATACTTGAATAAAGATATTTTAAACTCACTTATCTTAAATTAAATTTAAGATAAAAGTTGAATTTTTTTTTATTAAAGGCTGTGCTATAAAATAGATAAATGCTACAAATAAGAATTTATTTTATCGTCGCCGTTTATATAGGTAGAGTCTGTATTAGATGCTCAGCCATTTTGTTATTATTTGAAAGTCTATTTTGTAAAGCACACAAGTCTAAATATTGTAAAACATACATATGTATAATAAATAAATATATTTTGTTTAAATATTTTCGACTTTTTAAAATTCTTAATTAACAAAAGAAATATGGTACACACACACATATCTTTTTAAATTTAACGTTATTTTTAAGGCAATTTTAAAATCATTATGACGTCATACTAATGTCATCCAATGACGTCATACTAATGTCATCCGATGACGTCATTTATGCTGTGACAAATGGCCGTCAGTATAGGGTCATTTAGACGTCATACTAACCGTCAGTTTAACGTAAATCCTGACGAAAACGTACGTAAAAAAGACGTCTAATTGACGCCGTTATGCTACCTGGGTCAGTAATATAAAACCATCTGAGTCTTTTACTAATGTAGATAAACATTCCGTAAAAGAACCATCAGAGATAAACTTTACTTGTCCAACGACTTCCAGAAGTATTAGGTGTACAACTTCGCTTCCGCCGTTTTTCTATAGATAGCTTTAGCGGTAAGTAGTGGTCGAAATAAATAGATCATAGACGTCATGCAATAAACTTGGGCATCTGTCAACATAACCCCATAGAAACATTAGTCGATTTGTGTCTGCATCATAAAGTTATTCTCGATTGAAAATGTCAGTTTACGAGCCAAATTCTCGTCATTTGCGGGAGGTTATTCGGTTTGGCCGTCGACGTGGAAGCATGGCCGGGATATCCCCATAATTTTCTGCGCTTGGGGTTATCGTAATGAACCCATTTTTCGTCCCCAGTCACAATGCGATGCAGAAATCCCTTCCGTCTTTCAAGCAACTGTTCACAAGCAAACAAACGCCGTTCAACATCTCTCGGTTTCAACTCGTACGGCACCCAATTTCTTTGCTTCTGAATCATTCCCATGTCTTTGAGGCGTTTTGAAATTGCTTGTTGAGTCACTCCCAATGATCGTGTCAATTCTTTTTGACTTTGACTCGAGTCTTCATTAAGTAATGCCTCCAATTCTGCATCTTCGAAAACCTTCTCTCTTCCACCGCTATGCCGGTCTTCGACGTGAAAATCACCGTTCTTGAAGCGTTGAAACCACTCACGACACGTTCTTTCACTAATAGCGGCCTCACCATAAGTATTTGAGAGCATTCGATGAGCCTCAGCCGTAGATTTCTTCATATTGAAGCAGAAAATTAAAACCTCCCGCAAATGACGAGAATTTGGCTCGTAAACTGACATTTTCAATCGAGAATAACTTTATGATGCAGACACAAATCGACTAATGTTTCTATGGGATTATGTTGACAGATGCCCAAGCTAATTGCATGACGTCTATGATCTATTTATTTCGACCACTACTTACCGCTAAAGCTATCTATAGGAAAACGGCGGAAGCAAAGTTGTACACCTAATAACATTTACAAAAAGGCTACTTCTTTAGAAGAACAATATCTAACATCAAGTTCTGATACAAATAATGTAGAAAATGTAGGAAAGAATTTACAAGAAAACTGTGATCCTCAAAATTGATATAATTTTAAATCGATTACTCCTGATTATTCATTAAAACGAAAATATGTTATAAATTTGGAAGAAACTAAAATATCAAAACAGTCTTTAAGTGATAATGCAAATATAAAAAATGTTATAGCACCAGGTATAACTATTTTACATATAAAATTATATCTAGAAATATGTTACATTCAATATTTTTATTTGGTATATATATTTATAATTTTCTTATTTATATATATACGAGGCGCATTTTTAAAGTAAGGTCCGATTTGAAATAAAAAAGGATCTTAACATATAAAAATAATTTATTATAGCCAAAAAACTTCTACAAGCTTACTTTATTTTTTCACATAATCACCATTGACTTCCACGCATTTTTGATATCGCTTCAACAGCTTCCTAATTCCATTGTCGTAATAGTCCGCCACCTGTGTCTTGAATCAATTAGTAATGTCGTTCTTTAGTACGCTGTTCTTTTCGTTCTTTAGTTTGTTTTAGGAAATTGAATAGACAATTCTGAAACCGTAAACTGCTAATTTTTAATAATTTTTGTATTTACTTCTTCCATTAAACCTTCTATCATCATTGTTGGACGACCGCCACGCTCTTTGTCATGAACATTTGTTCGTCCTTCTCTAAGCAAACGACACCATTGCCTAACTTTACTGTCATAACATTTGATCCAAAAACCTCACAAAGTTGTCTAGTAAATTTCCTAACGGCGAACTAAAGAACGGCGTTACTATAACTAGTTCAAGACACAGGCGGCAGACTCTTAAAAAAATGGAATTAGGAAGCTGTTGAAACAATATCGAAAATGGGTGGAAGTCAATGATGATTATGTGAAAGAATAAAGTAACCTTGTAGAAGTTTTTTGGCCATAATAAATTATTTTTATATGTTAAGATCTATTTTTTATTTCAAAACGGACCTTACTTTAAAAATGTGCCTCGTAGATATAATTAACGCAGCGTTTGCCTCGAGACGTTTCTTGTTTCAATGTTCCTCATTCTCGATCGATTTGTTTAAACGTTTTAAGGTGAGCGGTATGTTAAAGCTTTCTAAAAATGTATACTAGTAGTGTCATTGTACGAGGCTAAGTCAAAAAGTAAAGGGACAAATAAAGAAAAACACATTTATTTTAACCTATGTGGAAAATTTACATATCATTTTTTGCACATATCCCCACCAACATGGATACATTTGATCCACTGCTTAACAAGCTTCTGTATTCCATCCTGGAAGAAAGATTTGGGTTGCGTGTGTAGCCAGTTATGCACCACTGCAATGACCTTCTCATCTGAAGAAAAATTTTTTCCTCGTAGTGCTTCTTTTAATAAACCGAAAAGATGAAAAGAAAAAAGAAAAGAAATACTACGAGAAAAAAAATTTTCTTTGGATGAGAAGATCATTGCGTGGTGCATAACTGGCTACGCACCCAACCCAAATCTTTCTTCCAGGATGGAATACAGAAGCTTGTTAAGTAGTGGATCAAATGTATCGATATTGGTGGGGATTATGTCGAAAAATGATATGTAAATTTTCCACATAGGTTAAAATAAATGTGTTTTTCTTTATTTGTCCCTTTACTTTTTGACTTACCCTCGTATATGTTTCGGTCTTTCTTATGTATCTGCGGTGAATTTAAGTTTGATGGAATATTCGTGTTGAATGTTTCTCGAGCGAACGATTGACGGATATATAGTCATAAACGGAAATATTCATAAATATAGACGGAAATAGTCATAAAGGCAATGTAAATAATTGATATTACGAAATTAATTGATGTCAGTTATACAGGATGTCTTACAACTCCCCCTAATATCCTCCCATATATTAAGAACACATCAAAGAGGTTTAGTTGGACACTTAAAAACACTAACTCTAACACAAAAATATCGTACACAGACATTAATAAATTAATTAGTCACATCCGAGCCTATAAAGACATGGTTTCTAAAGATCAACATAAAAATGTGTACAAAATTTCATGCTCTAATTGTGATGCCACATATGTTGGGCAAACGCGTTTCTCAATACCAGAGTCCAAGAACATCATTTACACATTAACAGAGCTAGTACACAATATTCTGTTATTATAGAACACAGACGAATGAACCATGAATTTAATTGGGGTGATATTAAAATCTTACATGAAAGAACGTAATTTAGGGAAAAGATTAGTATCCGAAATGATACACATTAAAAGACAAAAGAATAGTCTAAATTTGCAGAGCGACACGGACCGCCTTGATCAAAGATATTTCCCTATCATAAACAGCACTTCTCTACTTACGTTTGAGACGACGTATTTAAATGCCACATGCTTGACAAAATTATCAGGATTCTGATTGTGTTGTTCGACCCGGTATGACAGTTATTATGTTCGTCTGCTCTCTTCGTGCATTCCGAACAGTGAGTCACTGCGAAATTATCTATTTTTTAACAATATCAAGAGACACGGTAGTGTCTCGCGCCAAGTTTAATAAGCGTAGCTTTGCGTAGCGACCGCGAGGCATGCCGTGTGTATTATACGCGAGTCGGACAATTGAAAGTATCAGATACGCCATAACGGCTGAAGCGATCGAGTTTCTTACTACGCTCAATCGATAGATTGAGTTCAAATTATATAATAAAAGTACCTTTATTTTTTCTCTATGTGCTTTATAAACGGAGATATTATAATGTAAAGTTTGTTTTTATAAAAAATTGATTCAAATTTTGGTCGTCATCGACCTTCTCAATACGCATGTACCAGAAAATGTTCAGTTCGAGCCTTAGAGCATATAGATATAGATATGGAGGGAGAATACTGGTCTGAAAGTGTCCACAATATCTATGCGAGAGAGAAAGGTATAAGTTCCTATTCATCTTCTGTGCGCAAGCGTTGTTTCCAAGCAACTGTTATTGCTATGCAGTTGTTATCTATTTTAAAAGAAATTTGGAGCTATCATTTATATGTCTGCCAGTTTAGCGCACGCGTATAGAGAACGAACAGAAATTACTATACCTTTCTCTCTCGCACAATCTTGGGGATACTTTTGTTTACAGGAAAGTATATACTATTCTCCCTCCATGTCTATATGCTCTAAGGTTCGAGCATTCATTGCAAGACAGCGTTGATGTCGCTTCATGAATGATGTCATTAGGTTATTAGTTTTGACACATAGATTCAATTTTAATGTAGGTTAATTTATTATGTTTGTTTAATTCATTAATTAATTGATTAAAAGAAAGTAAAAGAAACTTGTAATTGTGTATAAAAAAAATAATTGTGTATAACACAAAAGTTAAACGTGAATAAAAATTAATACTAAAAAAATAACATGAAAAAAGGTCAGTAAGAATTTGATAACTCATAGTACAATTACAAATGCTATGAGTTATTTTCTTTATATTATTTATTATATTATTAGCTTTCATTCATTTTCTTATTTTATATCAACAATTATATATGTACTTATAAAGAAATAATAGAGTGATAGTTATAAAAGAAATATAAATTGCTTTCTTGTCATGCTACCATCCTACTATTTCTTCACAAGTATTATATATAATTGTTGATATAAAATAAGGAATTGAATAAAAGCTAATAATATAATAAATAACGTAAGGAGGAAAGTTAAATAATATGCATTTTTGATAAAGATTCAAGTTTTTATTTTATATCAACAATAATATACTTATGAAGAAGAATTAGGAAGATAGTAGCGCAATAAGAAAGTAATTATTATAGTAGGATGGTACGTAACAGAAAAGTTATTATTATAAAAGAAATATAATTTATCACATATAATATGTAGTATTGCATATTACATGTATGTAGTATATAGTATTGTAAAATCCTGTTATTTCTTTTAAAAATCTACAGTGTGCAATACTATACTATATACATGCGATAACATATATGTATATGCGTGATTTTCTTTTATAACAACCTTTCTTGTTATGCTTCTATCATACTATTTCTTCATAAGTTTATAATTATTGATATAAAATAAGGAAGTGAATAAAAGCTAATAATATATAATAAATAAAATGTAAAGAAAAAAATTATAAATAATATATACATTTTTGATAACTCAAAGCACTCATAATAGTGCTATAAGTTATCAAATTTTCAATACTTTTTTGTTTCTTTATTTTAAAATGTGTAAATAAATATATACTACAAAAAAGAATGATATCCATAAAAAAACTTATCTTTTTTAAAAAAAAAAGGTAAAAAAATAGCGCTAAGTTTACGCGCCATGTGAAAAAGTACTATAAACTTGTGTTGTAAAATTAATATTTCTAAAAAAAATAATGATATCAAAAAGTTGCGCCAAATAAATAAAAATTTATATAAAAAAATTGAAAACTGAAAACTTACGCAAAAATTAAAAATTAATACAAATTATAAAAAAATAAAAAAATTTTAGTTAAAAAAACTTGGCGCTGCTAAATTTCAAAATTACTGTAATGTAAAGTAACAAACAATTAATTTACTGCAATATATCTTAACATCACAAATAATTAATTTACTGCAATGTATTTATATATCTTAAAATAATTAATTTAATTTTAAAAATGCAGAAACATTTGCAATGTAAATGCACGGAGTTTGACATTAGCATAGTGTTTAATTAATTATTGCAATGTATCTTAAAGTTAAAACAAATAATTAATTCTAGATAAACCTTATACTTTAGTAACAAATAATTAATTTACTTTAAACATTACATCATAATAACTGAAATATTAATGGAACAATTAACTGGAACATAAATGTACAGAGTACGTTAACATTATTAGCATATTGTTCAATTTAGCAGCGCCAAGTTTTTTTAACTAAAATTTTTTTATTTTTTTATAATTTGTATTAATTTTTAATTTTCGTATAAGTTTCTTATTTTCAATTTTTATGTATAAATTTTTATTTATTTGGCGCAATTTTTTGATATAATTATTTTCTTTAGAAATATTAATTTTACAACACAAGTTTACAGTACTTTAAAACACAGTTTTTTTTTTTAACACACACTTTTTCACATGGCGCGTAAACTTGGCGCTATTTTTATACCTTTTTTTAAAAAAGTAAGTTTTTTTATGTATAACATGCATAATGGTTTCCACACAAAAAAGTTGCAGCGCATCCGATCCCATTAAAAGCGCTGAAGGGTGGCTCGACGTGAGAGGTAGCAGGAGAGTAATCAATTTTTCCTTTATATAACGATTCTACAACGATATAATGAGTGTACCGTATTTAACTCCTACTCGAAAGATCATAAGTTTTTTTGTATGTAATGATCCTACTATCGTTTACATCTAATGCATTCTTCACTTTTCTGTTAATATAGAATTTTATTTTTTTCTCTTGTTTTCTTTTTATTATAGAGTATGTAACTGAGGATAACCTGAATTGGGTCAAAACGTTTTGCAATTTTTACGAATAAACAACATATTACAACCAACATGGATAGTAAGGAATAATTTTTTTTTATCTTGGTGAACGAGGACCGGCTCATATTAGCCATTTATTGTTATTATTAATTGTCCCCCTACAATATTTTATGAGCATATTGTAGAGGTAAAATTAAAGTAAAACCAAAAATTCTAATACAAAAATGTTGTCTCGAAACGTTTCTTGTTTCTATGTTCCTTATTCTTGATCAATCTGTTCAAACGGTTCAAAATGAGCGGTATGCTAAAGCTTTCTAAAAATTTATATCAGTATCATTGGATATGTTTCGGTTTTTTGTATGAATCTGCGGTGAATTTAAGTTTGATGAAATATTCGTGTTCACGCGCGAGCTGTCCGTTTTTTGTTCGTCGCGACGAATTGAGAAGAGAGAGTTTGCTGATCGCGAGAGAGAATCGAAGTCGGAAAGAGGGAATGTGATTCCGCTAAGACTGAGGAGTGAGAAGGATAGCGAATGCTATTGTGTATCAGCTTGACGGTTGAGGTTTAGAGATAACAGCGAAGCGTGATAGAGTGAGAGAGTGAGAGAGAAAGAGTGAGAGCGAAAGAGGAGATTGAGAGTTTAAGAGAAGTGCGATAATACAAGCGATCCGTTATTAGAAAAGAATGTCTTTATTTTAGTAATGTCGAAAATGCGGACGCGGTTAATACATAGATTAAATTAACTCTTGAAGTGTCTGAGCACCATTAAAGTCACGTCTCTTATAAAGAGTTCGTCTTTTTCGCACTCGCAGTCACTGAAAAATTTGCGATCGCAGTACAGAAAGTTAATCTATCGCCGTGTTCGCACTTAACTCAGATTTGTATTAGCGTATGTTTATTACTCGATTATATTTTCGATAAGAGACCCGAGACAGTCGTATCCTCGGTATTTAAACTCTTCGGGGAAACGTCTAGAAATTTCGAAGAACGGAGAAAGGGAATCCCAAGCTCCGGGTAATCGTCGAATATTTCCATGAAACGTGGAAACGGTTGTCTGTTGATTACATATGAGATATAAATACGAAGACGAGAAAACACATTGAGAACAAAGACGTTTGTTATTGAACGCGTATTTGCGGATTATCCGCTTTGTAAAGGCAGCACGGCGATAAGATTTTATTATGTTCGAGT
>NW_028141159.1:24708484-24765392 GCF_030444845.1 Prenolepis imparis
CAATGTTTTATGTAATAAAGGAGGATTTGTTGATGTAATAAATAGCTCATTAAGGGAGGGGTGTTGTCCGGATAGTTGGAAAATATCCACGATAATACCGATCCCAAGTAGAAAAAGCGAAAAAAACGAGTGACTATAGGCCTATTAATATGCTACCAATATTTGAAAAAATATTAGAATTAATAGTAAAAAAGCAAATTGAAATGTACTTAGAAAATAATGATATTATAACAGAACATCAGTCAGGCTTTAGGAAACAGTATTCGTGTAAAACGGCGATTCAAACAGTCATCGACGAATGGAAATTAATAGTCAGTGAAAGGGAAATGGTAGGGGTAATTTTCATGGATCTTAAACGAGCTTTTGAAACAATAGATAGAGACAGATTAATAGAGAAATTATATCAGTATGGAATTAGAGGAATGGTTTTAGAATGGTTAAAATTGTATTTAAACAATAGAACACAGCAGGTTCGATTCAAACTAATAAACTGACAAAAACTTTCTTGCTTGAGCGATGCATCTTTATCTTCGCTGATGCGAACTAATACTTCTAATATTCCCGTATATATTTCGTCTCTTGTCAATTCATGTAAACGATTTAGAAAATCAAATTAATATTTCTACAAATATTCTATCTTTGTAACATTGTATTACTTTTTTTATTAGTTTCTATACTTTGTTATTAATTTCTATAAAATTTATCTTTTCACACGAATCATTTTTGTTGTTGTCTTTTTTAGTGGAATAGGCCTACTGGGGAAATCACTTTTTAAAAAATGCATCAACAATAGTACCCCCTGGGTGATGTGGAAATCTATTGTCTCCTAATATTATATTATATGACTATATAGTTTTTTATATATAATTTTTAATATAGAGTTTTTATATAGAATTATACAGCAGACGTGTCGTCTTACAATCAATATTTATATTCATATTTCAATATATATTGCAAAAATAAATAACATATGATTTTACGTAAATTGATATATGTAATAGCACGTTAAGAACTTTAAACACAAATATTTTTAATTGTTATAGAACGTTACGTCATTAATAATAGAGTAATAATTATTTTTGTTATTAATACAAAATAAAATATTGAATACAAAATTTGAATGAAAATTTTTGCTATTAGAATTACGCTATTATATTTTTTATACGTATGTACTTACATTCCTGAGAGTAAGTATCGCGCTTCTTGGTTACGAGCGTCCGGCGACCCGTTGCTAAGGCGCGAGCAATAAGAGGGGAGCAGTAAACCCCTAGTTTCCATGCATGCGTTGCCACGCGTTATAGCGCGCATCGTTTTCGCTAGAATTATCAGTTATTATTTATTGACATTATAGCTGTCATATAATGACATGCCGAATTCAACTGAAATTAGTTGAATTCAACAAAACACAACGCGTTATCATAATGCGCGTCTAAAAGGATTAAAATTTTTAATTTTTAACGCGCTATAATGTGCCATCGCGCGCGTCAAAGAAGTACGTTTGTAATTGGTAAAACGCGTGGAAACGCGGGCTATAACGCGTGGCAACGCGTGCATGGAAACTAGGGGTTAAGCGTGAATAATCTGTTTCAAGTATTTCATAAGTTTATATATTATATATGAACTTATGAAATACTTGAAACAGTAATATTTACTTGCATAAAGTATATTTACTTGCGTATTTTTCTGTGTGTACGCTTCTCTTCTTCACAACCAGGTCCATCAAACAATTCCCCCCCATGCCATCTCCTTTAACGGCAATGATATCTCCCATTCATCCTCTATGGAGATTCCCTTTCTCTTTTTAATCGCTCCCCTTCCCGCTTTCAAAATAAATAACAAATGGTTTATTAATCTGTCCTCTTCCCCTATCTCGCAGGAGGTACTTTTATTTACCCGCTGAAAACAAAGAAAAACCCATAATAGAATAATTCAAAAATGTTGAATACAACACAGATAAGCTTCAATCCCAGTTGTATGTATGTAGGTACGTATATATAACGCGTATGTATGTACATAGGCAAAACCGTTAACAAGTTAGAAAGTTTTCTTTTTATGTACTTGTGGAGCGTCGCGACGCTCCCGTGTTGCTCGATATAGTAAGTAATTTTACTAAGATTTATTTTTATTTATTATCAATTTATATAGCGTTTCAAACTCAATCCGATATTTCGTGGCACTTCACTTAAAACGTCATAACTTCAAACTTAATTACTATTTTTGAATTTATAACTGCCACTTTATCATAATGAAATTCTCATGATGAAAAAAAATTCTCATAATTTACATAATGAAATTTCCATAATGAAATCTATAATAATGAGCAATATTAACCTTACAGAACGATATAATATTTCTATTATAGATAATATTATTTTAAAGTCTTGGCAGCGTACCAAGCAAAAATCGTGCCCCGTGCACAAGTATTTAATTCCAACGAAAAATTAAATTTCGTTGGAATCAACGCACCGAAATCCGCGTACGGCTCTTATAGCCAATTTAATTCTTAATTTATATTTAATATAAAAGAGCCTTTAAATTCTCAATATTATTTTCGTCCGCAATTCTTATTTTGTATGTGTACGTAATTTTAATATTTTATTCAAGATATTTTCAACTTTAGTAAAATCTTTCATAGTTATATAATTTGTGATATATATATATATATATATATATATATATATATATGTATGTATATATATACAGATATTCTAAATTATCTGAAATAAAAACTTTATTTCAATAGAATGCCTTAAGTCAAAATGTTATAGAAATGTTATAGAATGTCTACTTAACGTGACAAGGTGAATATTATATTTGTAAAGTGTATTTTACAATAAAAAGTGTATGTACAATTTTTTCGGCAAAAGCTTTACTTTATCCGCTCGATTCGGAAAATTCACCGTTTTGGAAAAGCAGAATTGAGTTTCTCAAGAAAACCATACGAAAATTAGCGTCGCTTCTGCTAATCGCCATTCTGCTAAAGCCATTTCACGCCTTCATTGTATTCTAGTTATTATTGCGAAGGATTGAAAACGAAATAGCGTAATTTTTCTGTTTCACGATTTAAAGGAGATATAACTTATTGGGAGACCGATTATGTTATACGCGTTGGCTTGTTTTATTGATCCAGTTTTTTTTTCTTTCAAAACTTCTTTCTTCCTCAGGTTTCCTTTTATCGGTCTGTTGTTGCTATCATTGCTGCTATTGTGACTGTGTGATAGTCTTTATATATACAAAATATTTACTTTACCTTATGCATGTGAAGACACAGCATTTTCCGTCCGAAAAGATGTCCGACGAAATTTAAATTCTACACATTTCATCTCATTTAGTAGTATTGTATTTTACTCTATCCGATTAATTAACGAAACATTCAAATTTATATAATTATTTATTGCGTGATTTGAATCATAATTTTTGCCAATTTACACAAAAATAAAAAATTACTTTGCTTAAAGAGAAAAAAATAGAAATAAGATGTTGTATTAAACACTACTATATTACGCATCTACATATTATTAGTTAATATATAAAATTTACATGTACGCATAGCGCTTTATTTTAAATAAGAGTAAAAAATAAAAATATTTTTTGTACAAAGTGTCCAATAATTAATTTGTGGACCGCCTCTCGTGGGTAGGTAAAGTGAATTGAACCAAAAATGTTACAGTTGCTAAGCGCAATACATAATTAAGTTTCGTCGCATGCCTAGTAACCGCGAAATATTGGGCTGTCTCTTCTCGCCGTGTGCATAGTGACCACGTAATACTGGGCTATCTCTTTTAGGCGCGCGAATTGGCCGATATTTTAAAATTAATTTCTTATTAATTATTGCAAAAATTACAAAATGATAGAGAACTTATATTCTATTCAGTTAAACGTGCTCTACATGCACTTATCTTTCAAAGTGCTGATTTTACTTTTGATTCTATTTTCATACAATTCTACTTTCAATATAACATAACATCTCTTTATTCTTCCCCTTGGGGATTAAAGGCGCTTTTTTCTGAGGAGCGCGTTCCCAAACCTCTCCCCTTCTCTCTACCATATCATACATATACAACTTATCCATTACAGTAACAATAACCAATACACATTAACCGTCTTCCGCCTCTTTTTCCTTTCCTCCATAACTCCTTGCATCCTCCTTTCCCTCCTTCTTCATCCTCCTAAGCACCTCTATTCCGATTCCTCTCCTATCATCCCTCGTCATTCGTCCCACCTCCTTTTCTCCTTTTTCCTCCTTTTCTTCTCGCTCTCCCTGTCGCCCTTCTTTCCTCCTTCCTCCATCCCTTTAACTCATCCTGCTCACCCTCCTCTCATCGACTCCGTTTTTCCTTTTCTTCCACCAGTTCCAAGCAGGCATATGGGGTGATTAATTCGAACTGGATTCGAACCCGTGACCCACCGCATGTCAGCCAGATACTGAACATGCGGGGCCACTTTTCACCCCTTATACTTTCAATATATAATCAGAAAATTTAATAAATAATTGTATTTAAAAGTATTTATATATATATATATGTATTTAAATACAATTAGTATTTAAATATATGTTAAAACCAAAGTATTTAAATAGTATTTAAATATATATCAAAAAGTATCTTGTATCTTGTATTTAAATATTTTGTTTTGAAGTATCTGCCCAACCCTGCATACATCTAACGTTGAACACCATTCCTGCCGGTGTGTATACACACGTCAATATTACGTTTACTGAACGTATAATATTGGCATGCGAGAGCGAAAAAAAAGCAAAAACAAAATTAAATGCGTCACCGATGGTAATTTAGGAAATGCGCGAACCTTTTGTGAATCGAGGTATCGAATGCGCTGAATTTTATCATACATTGTCAACGGAATTTGATTTAATTACATGTCGTAGCAATAAACGAACAATGACGAACGCGCTGTGAATGAGGAAGGGAGGGAAGAGGTCAAAGGGGGTGAACTGATGTGTTTTGCAATTTTTCGATATCTTTCGCATTTTCAATATTTTATTTTACACATATACAGGGTGTCCTAAAATGTTGGCCGCATCTTGTCGCGCGCTTGCATTTGACAGTAAACCGGGCTAATACGGCAATTTTTAATAATTAATCATTTGTTAACTATTGCAAAAATTGAAAAATGGTAGAGGACTTTGTGACTCAGTTTAGTCCGCTCTATTTGCACACAGTTTAGTCTCAAACATTCTGGGACAACCTGTATAATTCGCGCATATTACAAAAAATTATCGAGAATCAAAAAACAATATAAACAGTTTTTATTAATGACGAAAAATGTTTTTCCCTCAAATGTTTTTCCACTTGTAATCAGGATTGCCACTTTAGTACCTCAGTCAACCCGGAGATCGATTTTTAAAAAAAAGAACGATATTCGATCGCAGTACTATAATTATGTTTCCTTGTTATTATCCTTCAGATTTCGCAACTTACATACATTATTGCCTCCCTCTCAGCGCTCGCGTGTTGACGAATTGTTGGCCGCATAACAGTAGCATAATATGTAATTCATAAAAAATCTTCGGTGTAAAAAAAATTTAGCAAACTCCAATAATCCGGAAATTTTTATCTCCTCATCAGGAGACCCGGAGATTGCTCTTTCGACCGGAGACTCCGATCCAAACCCAAAAGTACAATCTTATTTGTAACTATTCTTTCGTACGAAAAATAAATGAAAGAAAAAAATCGGCTACGTTCCTTTTGATGCTTCAGAACTGTAAGCATTATTCTGTTTACATTTCACATCAAATATCGAACAAAAATAGAGCGATGCTTTCGGTGCTGAAAGCGTCAAAAGGAACACAGCCAGACACACACCCACACACAAAATTTTCTTATTAGTTTTCCCTCTCGCGATATATATTCTTATTGATGTGCCAATGCTTCATTATGTGCGAGAAAAGTTCTCTTATTTTCTGGCTGAATGGAAGCAGTACGATTATATCGTACCTAAAATATCTCTTTAATGAAGACACGCGCGTGTCCTGAAAAAATCCTGTAAACGCGAATGATGGTATTAACTCACCAACAAATGAAACGATATTATAGAATACTGTCTGGTTGTTGGATCAATAATTCCCCCCCCCCTCTCTCTTTCTCAATCTCTTATTAATTATAAATATATATATATGATATTATTATAACAATAATTGAATACATATGTATAAGTCTGTGTATATTTGTATATATTAATATTTTTTTTACATATACTATATTAAACATTATTAAACATTATTAAATATATAGCTTTAAAAAATTTTATTTAAATTAAGGATAATGTAATGTACAATGTGTATTACTGTTATCTTCTTTTCTCTTTCTTTTCATCTCCAATATTCAATGTTTGTTTTGAAATGTTAGTATTATTGCCATAATAAGTGTATTGTTTATAAATTCGGTTTCTGGTTGAGCGATTCATTTTTCTATATTGTGTAATACAGAAAATTTGGCAACTGACGATTAATAAAAATTACCTCTTTCTTTTGTCTCGCTGAATGAAAAGGATCTGCATATAGATCACGTGCCAATACGTTAATGCGCGTTTATTCATTGTAAACGTCTTCTTGTGTTACGCATCGCAGAACCACTCGTATTTGTATTATAAATTGATGAATGAATGAGTGAACGGTTGAATAAACGTCGAGTTATAGTATATAATAATTGTAATAGTAATAGTGAAAAAGATTACATACGAATATATTTTAATTTTAGTTTAATAAGATAAGAGCTTTCACAAATCTCTCTCTCTCTATTTCACATTTAATTTAAATTTTCTTTATAGACTCTTATTAGTAGAAGTAGTAGTACTAGTAGTACTAGTAGTAGTAGTAGTAGTAGTAGTAGTAGTAGTAGTAGTAGTAGTAGTAGTAGTAGTAGTAGTAGTAGTAGTAATAGCAGCATATACTCTTATTATTTTTTCTTTCTTATCAATCAATGTTCTGCTTTCTTTTATTTAGAAGGGTTCTGCATAATATAAAGATGCTAAAAAAACAACTATGTATGTTTTTTTAAAGTGGATAGAAGATTATATGCACAGCAGGGCTACCGATTGAGTTGATTAAATATTTTGATTATAATAGTTTTCCACTAGAAAATTACACACACATACACACATTGTGTGTGTGTGTGTGTGTGTGTGTGTGTGCGTGCGTGCGTGCGTGCGTGCGTGCGTGAGTGCGTGCGTGTGTGCGTGCGTGCGTGCATTTGTGTGTGTGTGTGTGTGTGTAATTTATCTCGAAGTGTTCCCATCAAATGGCGAAATACGAAAAAAGAACCTCATGGAAAAGAGATGGCCATATTATGACGATCTAATCATTGAAGCTTTTGGTAAATTAGAAAAAAATAATTGTATAATTATTTCTATGATTATATCTACGAAATTTAAAAATTTCTAAATATATTAAAGTATAACTCTCTTTTCTTTTCAATATACCGCAAGATTGAAAAATTGTGACGCATTAAATTATGATAGATAAATATATTATTATTTATATAAATAAATGTTATGTTTATATTTGTAGGAATTCTGTTTGCCGTGAGTATTGTGTCTTATCGTATATTTGCGTTCCTGTCAGAGTTAGATTTTTTATTATCGCATTTATTATTGTATCTATTATAACGAGACAAGACATTGTATTTATTATCATGCCCTTGTTGTCGCGTGCGACGATTAATCACGTGTTCTTTTTATACATATGACAGTTGTTAAGTGTGTTGTCGGCTGATTGTTCACACATAATATGTATAGAGAATATAATTATCTCTCGAAGGTCCGGCAGACGGGGAGAGAGAGAGAGAGAGAGAGAGAGGGAGAGAGAGGGAGAGAGAGAGAGAGAGAGAGAGAGAGAGAGAGAGAGAGAGAGAGAGAAATATATTTGCCACCCTCGGTGTCGGAGAGCCTTCGACTCTGCGCGAGCTCTTTCTCCGTCGATTCTAAGCTTTCTCGGTTACGAGACAATTCGGGAAAATCTTATAAATATGACCTTTTGCACACGCGAGACTCTATAACTCTTTAGCACTTCTACCAATTTTTTTGTCAGTCGGAATTGTACTGAGGTGGACGTTGACACAGTGCAGTGACACTAATTGTGAGTGCGATAATACTAATTGTGAATATAAGAACGCTGAGTACGGTAACGCTGAGTGTAACAGAGTTGGATGCAAATTTGGCGTTCTCTGTGAATTGACAAAGAAAGTGAGATGAGTCCTACGAAGAATCCCTCCAACTTCACGCTGCAGGTGCTCAAGACCTTGTTAAATACGGCCGGATAAAAAAATAATCTGATAAGTCGACTGATGGAGGCGGACCCTGCGGGCAATTGGCTTCACAAGTCGGACGCAGTGTTGCCAGATGATTCATCAGAGAATTTCCCCCTAGATTTAGAGTTTTTAAAAAGTTGCATTAGGGGATAAACAGAGAAAAAAATATTTCGGGTATTTATAATTAATAAATAATATTAAAACGTATAAATAATATATTAATATATTAATAACTATATAACATATATTAATTATTTACGATGTTTTTTGATTCACTGGGTAAAATGTCCTGTATTCTAACAATAAGATTGTCGTCATTTATCATGCTGTATGGGTGATTCTACAAAAATAGGAATTCTTTGACATTTTTGTCCACATCCTTTTTAATATATTTAATGGATTATAACTGGCATATGATGTGAAACTAGGTATGTTATTATAGTTATAAAAGCGGCCAGTCAATAAAATATGTATTTAAAATTTTATGAGCATTTTTCCAAAACATATGGTCAGGAGACTGGGAAGATTTCCAAGGAACTAAGATGTAAATAAAAAAATTAACGAATAAGTATTTAAAAATTTATATTGAAATTAAAAACTGGTATCTTTTTTACAAAAAAAAAAAATCTACAGTTGCAATCACAAAATTTCTTTCATAGGAGAATATTGAATAAGTAAGTAAAAAATAATAAAATAACTGCCAATATCTTTCAAAAAACAATACGAAACGCTCTTTAAATACAAAGATACATTCGTTTTAATATACATTTATCAATCTCCCGGTTAGTGCCTAGTCTCCTGTCATATTGTTTTCCAAGGAACTGAGAATATAGGGACTGAAAACCAGGGAACTGAGAATTTTGAGGTTTATAAATAAAAAAAATCTCGTTTGAATTATATAGAGGTTTAAAAAGATGAGGAAAACTTAAAAGTTAAACTTATATATAATTTACATTAAATAGAAGTTAATAAAAACAATAAACTTTTAACATAACACTTACCAGGGGACTGAGAAGTTGACTGACCCAACACGTATTCATTATAACAAATCACGCGAAATAAAATAAATAAAAATAAATAAATGACTGACGTACGTTAACTTTACTTCAAACTCATTCATTCGGTACAAATAGCTATTTCGCTGAGACCGTATATGACTTTACAATGCAAATAATTTTAATGTCAGGGGACTGAGAATTAAATCTTGGGACAAAGTTGAATAACGTTGTTTATCAATAAAATTAAATTAAATAACATAAATAATACAGTTGTTGATATCAGTGATTAATGTAAATTAGTTATCACCCATAAAAATTTTATATAATTCTAAAATTATTTTGTGACAATGTATTATAATTTGCATTCTGGGTTTGTGACACACCAGGGAACTGAGAATTTCTTATTTATAAGATAAGTTTTGAAAATAAAAACATTACTTTACCTCTTTTTTATTATATGTCTATATGTATTCAAGTATTGTCTTCATTTTAATTCAAAGTAAAATCCAATTTAATGTTAATTTAAGTATAAAAATGCAAGAGCCGCAAAAAATTCCTATTTTTGCAGAATCACCCGTATATTGTTTCGGAATTAAATCGTTTTAACATACCTATTGTGGGTTTGAATTCAGAGCATTCGATACCGATGGTGCAACGAACATTTAAAATTGCCTCGAGCATCTTAACTGATATTTTGTTTCATAATTTGTAATTCGTAGTTCGTGTTTCTAACAACGATATTTACGTTTGAAAATGCTCGTTCAACTGCGGCATTTGAAAAATAGGTTGGTTGAGCAGCCCGAGGACAAGCTTCGATCGATATATTTCCGTATCTTTTATTTCCTCTCGCATACGTAAATTCGTTGATCTTGGCCCAAAACGTTACCGTGCGAACAACTTCGGCAATTTCAGCCCTCTGAAGTATGTTCCACTCTTTTACAGTTGAACTAATATCATTATACAGATTGTGCTTGAACTTTGCTGCAATATTTGCGATATCAGCTTTCACCTGTAACAATGCTGATTGAGGCGAAAATGTCGATATTTGATCACGAATTTTTATATTGTCAGGAATTCACTTTTGTAATTCTGATATGCGAACGATCAAAAAATCTTTACAACGTTTTTCAACCTGCGTAACTGATTCTTGATGCATTTTGACAGTTAGGACGTTGAATTCGAATCCAAAATTTATGCACTCCAGGGGCATGCAAAAACATTTAAAATCGAATTTTGCGAGATCATAATGCGATATTTTTTTTAGTTGCGACGGAACGACGAGCATTTGAAAAAGTGAATACACAGCATCGTTCAAATCTTTAAACAATTTGACCGGGTCAACAGAATCAGATTGAAACAATCTGTTTAGTGCTATGATGCTTTGCAGTGTTGTGCTGAGAAAAATCAAATACAACTTGTTTTCGCGCGTAGAGAATATGCTGTGTAGTTGAGAAGCCGTATAGCATCGCTCCTTGTTGCTTTCAGTAATTTTAAAATGTAGCTGAAGTGCGTCCCATTGGTCAAGAATAACATTAACAGCTTGGAGTCTCACCAACCATCGAGTGTTCGACAGATTCACAATTTTCTTAATAGGTACTTTATCTTCGAGAGTACGATAAACTTTCGTATATTCAATTTGGCGTTTGGTACTGACGGAAAACCATGTGTGTGTTTCACGGACCATAAAATCGAGATGCCTTGGTAAGACTTTGCAAGCCTCTTCGGCTGCGAGATGTAATGAATGGCATATACATTTAATTACAATAAGCTCGGGATTGATGTCTCGCAATATTGTCATTACCGAATGATGTATGCCTACGTTCACACTGGCTCCATCAACTCCTATAAGCTTTTCTATTTTTAAATTGTCGTTTTTCAATAGCTGCAAAAATGCTGTGGCAATAGCATCGGAGGTCCCTGCTGTTATCTCAATCAAACGATAAAAAGTCGTCACAATCTTTTTCTTCGATTGACTGAAATAATCGAATCATGAGGCAAAGAAGTTTCTTCGTGTCGATTATCGTAGACTTATCGATAATCAACGAATAATGGGTTTTTTCGAGATCTTCGAGAAGTTCTTGCATGATTTATGGTGATCAAATATTTTTTATCGAAGACGTGCATTTTGTTTGATGTAGCTTTATGTCTTGCAGAACTTGAGAATCTTTGTCAAGAGCCTTAATCACGCAAGCGAAATGTCAACGGCTACAATAGAAAAATGCTGCGCCATATATAAACAGCAATTTTCAACTCTGCTATTTTTTGTTTTTGTAACGGAGTCATTTTCGCAAACTTGTCAATTGTCGGTATCTGTGCAATGATGTTTCTACTTTTCAGGCTTTGCTCATGTTTTTTTGATGCAATATGTTCTATCAATTCTTTTTTGTGCGAGAATCGTGTTGCAGAAAGCACAAAACGCTTTGCAAGAATTTCCATTAGGGGATGGTTTTAACCAATATAAATCGTTAAAATACACAGATATACACTTATCATTCAAAAAACAATATAGTCAAAAATACAGCAAATTCAAAATATTATATTGACTTTAATCTATGTAATAATTATTTATTTAATTAGATTAGATTTACCTTTGAAAGTTAATTATAACTCCCAACTTTTTATATACTTTTAGAAATATTTTTTCGTATTCTGAGTTTTTGGCATTCTGCACTTTATTGTACCTATAATCACTTAAATACTTGATCAATTAATTATTTTTAAGAAAAACAATATGGGAAACCAGAACTGAACTGTGAATTTTTTATTCGCTATTTTATATACATACTTTCCGACTTCCTAAGGTTGTAAAGATCCAAAATCCACACAACATTTCACACTTCATAGCAATCCACAATAATTGTGCGTTTAACGTGTTGTACGAACAATGGACGAGAGAGAATAGCTCTGAATCGCTTGAGGCTCGAGATAATAGTGGCGATCTGACGATCAATGTAGCGATTGATCGTCACTTATCCTTAAGACATTTGTCGACGCAAAACAATTCCGCGACGTTAAAGCACATGCGTATTGGAATTTTTATGCTACGCTCGTATTTCTTAAACACGGGGAAGATAGAAAAAAGCCGCGCAAAAAATCGCGGAATTTGGCAGCTCTGCGCCAAAACATGCAAATAAAGGGACACAAGTTCCACCAATATGAAAGAAAATAAATATATTACAGAAAGTATTGATATACAGGGTGGAGAAAAAAAGGTCGGAATCCCTAAATAACTCGGAAAATATAAATTTTCTAGAGAGAGAGAGAGAAAACTGTTTCAGATAAAAGTTGTAGAGTTTAAAAAGAGCTATTATATTTTATATTATTATATTATATTTTCCGAGTTATTTAGGGGTTCCGATCTTTTTCCCCACCCTGTATATGCAGAGTGTAGAAAAACTAAATGCCGCATAAATTTGTGTGATGAAACAAGGGAGCAATACAAGCATTTTATAAGAACCATAGATCCCCGAGCAGCACATAAACATTGGTCTTATATTGGATATATGTTGATTGCCCAACGTTTATTATGTCGACCCGATGTTCCGAAATAATAATAGACTGATGTTGGCGGCGTCACGCCAACCGATGGCCAATGGTTGGTGAAATGTTGAATTTTGCATTTAGTCAACATTATATTAACAATTGTAAAATGATCCTATCGCACAAAAACATTGGCCCAATATTGGACATATGTCAACTGTCTAAATTCTTGATATTTGCCCAACGTTTCCAAATAATGGACCAACATTATCTGCATTACAATAAATATATAATAAGTCAACAATGTACGCTCCCTGCATTGATAAATTACAAATTCAGAAGGAGGCTATATGGAGCCACGCGTAGGGTGTAGGTACGCAAATACTAAAAATAAACTTGTTGGAATAACAAATTGATTAAATCGCGGAATCATTAAATCTAAGTAGATTTAATCAATTTGTTATTCCAACAAGTTTGTTTTTATTAGTATATGCGTACCTACACCCTACGCGTGGCTCCATATAGCCTCCTTCTGAATTTGTAATTTAATAAATATATAATTTTTAGCTCAAATTAATTTCAATAACTACAGACCCCAAAAATAAAATGGATATCAATAAATTTTTACCTACAGCTATTACAATTACATACATATAAATCATATAGATTTTAATTCACAAGAATTCCTATTATATAAATATCATGTATGTAATTACTATACAACAGCTAGAAATAAAAATATATTGACATCCATTTTATTTTTATGATTTCTGGTTACTAAAATAATATCATTTAAACTTATTGATTTGAAATTGTGGATATAATTAAAACGTCTATAATGAAAAGATTATAAGCAACGAATTAAAATAAATTAATTTCTGTAATAGAATTATGACATGTCTAAAATTCGGATATATTAGGTTGTCTTAATTATATATTACGTAACAACAGTAAACAGATGGCATATATAACAGCTGTATAATAAAAATATAACAGCTGTTATTATAATTTTTTACTCCAATGTTATGTAACTGTTATAATATGTGTTTGCTGGGTGGTGAGGTAACAACAACGGAAGTCAAAATATGTAAGGTTCTTGAGGGTTAATTATACTATCGAACATCGTCCCGGAAAAGCGATGACACATATAGACGCGCTAAGTAGAAATCCGTTGCTGGTGTGTATATCGAGTGAGTGCGAAGATAGCATAGCGTCGCGAATTCGGAAAGCTCAGCGTGAGGACGTTTACCATTTACAAGAAATAATTAGACTGGCCGAGGCGAAAAAAGGTGATAGTTTTGTAATGAGAACTTTTATTTAAATTAATTAACAACAAAGAGCGAATGGTGGTTCCGCGATCGATACATTCGCAGTTTATTAGACTGGGCAAGATTATTACACGACAAGCATTTATCGGCGATTAAAACCGAACATATAGTCGCAAAAGAGTACTAAATGCAAGATTTAAAAACGAAAGTCGAAACAGTGGTCCGTAAGTAACTGCGTGCCATGCATTCTGGTCGAAAGAAAATATGGCAAGAGAGAGGGATTGTTGTATTCTATTGAGACTCCCTTAGATACGTTTCATCTCGATCACTTGGGACCGCTCTCTTTAATGCATAAAAAATACTGATATATAGTGGTTATAATAGACGCTTTCACCAAATTTGTCTGGCTTTATGCGGTTAAAAGCTAGCATTGCGAAGGTTTTGACTTGCTTAACGAGACAATCGCTTATTTTTAGGAATTCGAGGAGGATTATTTTTAACCGCGGTTCGGCGTTTACGTCCAACGATTGTTATCCACAATCGTGCAACAATTATTCATCAGGGTAGCGATCATGTAACTTTTCCCTTAGCGTGGAACCGTGAAAAGTGAAAAGTTTCACGTGAACTCTCTGATTCCGCGCGATCATGTAACTTTCCACGAAAATGTGAAACTTTTCACTCTTTAGCCATCAAACTTGATAGAAAAAAGGCGGAAATCTAGAGAAATTAATAAATATACTTCGGAATTAGAGAATAAGTATATATTCTTGTTAGTACTGTGCATTGAACAGAAGAAAAATAATCTAAGAGTATACATAATGTTTTTCATAATATAATTATTTATAATAGTATTAAAGTTTTAAAATTATTTTAATATATTAAAATAATAAAATAATATTAAATAACATTTATAATAATAAAAATAAACTTATAATAATAACAATAAATAAGTAATATAGTTTATTAATGATATTGATTAATATTATATATATGTATAATAAATTTATTATATAAATATTTAATATAATAAATATCATAAAATATATAAAATCATAAAATAAATCATAAATAAACAATAAAATATTTAATATTATAAATAAATATATTATATCAAATATTAATTAATAAATATTATTAAATAATATTAAAATAAAAAAAATATTACTAATAATAATAATCCCTCTATATCTATAAAGTTTAGAAGCCATATTTAATGATTTCATTGTCCGCGCATCCAAACTACATACATAGCCGCTATACGCGAAAATAAATCTGGATGAACAAAAAATAAAAAGTGAAAAGTTTCACGTGAAATTACATGCTCCCCCCCAGAAGTAGAAGACATCAAACATCTTTACAAAGTAAGAATAAGTTAGTGAGCGCGCGAAAGAGAGAGAGAGAGAGAGAGAGAGAGAGAGAGAGAGAGAGAGAGAGAGAGAGAGAGAGAGAGAGAGAGAGAGAGAGAGAGAGAGAGAGAGAGAGACCGCGTTAACAAGGCCTGCGAACGCCGTGATCACATATCTGGGTTTCGAAGCCTCTCGAAGGCTTCAAAACTCATTGTCAGACAAATAACTTTTTTTATGAAATCCGCGAGTCTCCTTTCGCCCCTGAGTATTGAAAAGTTCAGGGCGAGGGGCGAAAAATGCGAAATTTCTTCACATGGCTTTTATCCAATCTCGATAGCGATAGCAAGCGAGCAAACCCTCGATGTTGAAGGGCCTCCGATTCTGCGAGAGCTCTCTCTCGGTCGATTCTAAGCTCTCTCGGTTACGCGCGCGCGCGCGCACGCACGCACGCACACACACTCATCGCGTGTAACAAACAGCTGATCGCAGCGAGCACCTCATGTAATCGCCCGCGTCGGATAATGAGTTGCGCCGCCCCTGCTACCGCCCGTACTCGCGTGCCGTAATTTGCTAGCTATTTCTTTTTATAATTTGAAAACTAAGTTTTGGATCAAATTTTGGCAAAGGAAAAATCGTCTTAGAATTCAGTCAGGAATACATTTTAAGCACAAACGATTGTTTTGAATCACCTATATATATAGATGTATATATAGAGAGATGTATATGTAGATGTATATATATATATATATATATATAGATGTATATATACATATAACTGTATATATAGATATATACAATAAGTGGTGCAAAAAACTAACTCAATTTAAAGGCTTTGTGTGGAACAGCTAACAATAAGAGCGAAGCGTTTCTTTCGATATCTAAACAGTCGAGAAGATGACGATAACAATTTAATTTTACCAAAATATACTGCTTTCTCTAACATTCCGCCCGCCCCGTATACCGGGTAGGTTACGAAATACCGTTAATACAAAATAATCGATATGCGGCTTACAATTAGATATCAAAGGGATTCAAAGAGTTTTATGACAAATCATAGCTCAGCATTACATATGAGATTTATACGCTTAATACATTCATACTCAGATTAACTTAATATACATGTTGCATGGATTACAATTTTATAAAAATTTAAATTCCTATAATTCTACATACATTTCACATACAGCGCAGATAGTGAGTCACCTAATTGACAATTTAAATAAATCTAAAAACCAGTATCATCTTTTATCGGTAGTCGACAAATGTACGTGATTAGTCGTCTAAGAGTTATTTTGGCAGTACGGAGAGTGATCACGCGGATATGATTGTATGCTCTCGGATGAACTTCTGACGAGCAAGCTTCCATTTCGATAAAGGAAGGAGATTATTTTTTACTAAAACAAGTTTGTTGACTTTCAGTTCCGATTGCTCTCCCTGCCATTTACGTTGTTGTTGCAATATATGCAAATAGTCTGACGATCAAGATCACCATATATGCTCGTGTAACGAACGCGTTTATTGCCATCTAAACAACCGATTTATATCGACATTTAACACCGATTCTCTACCGGCAGGCTTATTAACGGTCGCCCAATTAAAAAGTGATCAGGGTTAAAGCAAAAAAATCGTTTAGATCATCGTGTAAGGAGGAAATCGGTCACAAATTTAAACAAGCCTCTATTTGACACAGTAGCGTAGCGAATTCAAGCTGCGACAGCGTGCGAGAACGTGCGCCGATTACTCGTTTGAGATGATGTTAATGTCTTTTTACACCAGCTTCCCAAAGGCCGCCGAAATGCGAAATGGATGAGGGTATAAAATGCCATTTTATGTGATTGTTAAAAATCGCGTTTTGCATAGAAGGATCGGACGTGAGTTTTCGAAAAGCGGTAGATAATTCGCGATCCGCACCTTGGAAATTAGTGCTGTTGTCACTGTAAACGTCGGACGGAAGACCGCGACGACTAGTAAAGCGTTTAAAGGCGGCGAGAAAACCGTGGCATAATCGTCTACATATTTCAAATGTACGGCCTTTGTCGCGAAGCAAATAAAGATCGCGACATAATATTTCTTTGATCGCTGGCATCTGCCTACAAACGGAATTATATTTATCGATTCGGCGTAGTCGATGCCCGTGTGTGTGTGTGTGTGTAAACAGCTGACGATGTGACGCGCGGATGGGGAAGATTCCCCATCAGTTGTTGCGAAGGGCAAGCGCGCTCGTGGGCGTATTTTACACGGATGTTTTTTCACAGTGGAACGCGCGGAAATTATCCAATAATTTTGCCGTAAAATTTGTAAAGTTAATTGAGTACCGCTGTATAACGCGATCTTGTATGAGCGCTATCAATTAATAATTCCGAAATTCTATGTTTTGGTAGAATAATTGGATGGCCGTTCCGAAAAGCTCAATGGCGAATTTTCAATCCGTCCGCCAAGGCGAATTAATTTATCTTTTCCAAAGAAAGGATGAAACGACAGCAAAGGGCTGGATTTAAGAATAAAATTATTATTATTTAACGCCCGAAGTTCGACCGGGAAATGACATCCTGTACATAACGAAACCAGAATAAAGAGGTTTCCTTCACTTCGTCAACAGACAATGATATTTTAGTCGCTGGCGACCTTGTCGTACGACATTTCAAATTGTTAATAAGACGTCTAATGTACGCGGTGATTCGAATTAAGGGGGGACATATACCCAGAGGCACCAAAAAATAGACTATATTTATGAATTTTTTTCTCAGAAAGTATTAGGATTATCAAAATGAGGTTTTTATCAGTCTGTTATATGTATCTTTAGTAATATAAGGTAAAATTTTTATTGAAAAATATTTTAAAAATTGGCAGATATTGCTACTGACATCAGATACTATTGCGTTTTGTGGTACCCAATATGCAATTTATATATGGTTCATCGGAAACAAAAAACTCGATTGATTCTTAAAATATATAGATAAATGTAGTCTTTGTTGTAACGAATTTTTAAAATTCGCAATATTTGTAAAATGAATTTATCTGAATATAAGAACAAATTTTTTATTTAAAAAAACGATCGTTTTTTGGCTATTAAAAAAACTAAAGCGTATAAAAAAAACCCTACGCCCTACAACAAAGACTAAATTTATCAGTATATTTTAAGAATCAATCAAGTTTTTTTGTTACAAATGAACCATATAGATTGCATATTTGGTACCGTAAAACGCAACAGCATCTGACGTCAGCAGCAATATCTGTCATATTTTTTAATATTTTTCAATAAGAATTTTACCTTATATTATTAAATATACATATAATTGACTGGTAAAAACCCCATTTTGATAATTCTAATATTTTTTGAGAAAAAAATTCATGAATATAGGGCTACTTTTTAGTGTCTCTTTTTAGTGTATGTTCTCCCTTAACTTTCTCCAACTGGAGACTTCGTTCGGCAGTTCCCATTTAGCATGACACACGGTAGAAACTCATAATTCAGATTCGGTAGTCTCGAGTTCGTGTCGGAGCTTGTCATAGACGTATATATATAGACCGAGCGTTTGGCCGAAACTGTGTTGACAGATTAGAAAAGAACAAATGCATATAGTACCGTAGATCTGTCTTTCTTTTGCAACCTATTGTAATCTCAAGAGTGGGGCGGATTAGGGGCGGATCAGGGGACCAATGATCGCAAGTTTTGTTCCCTTCTACTGCGTTTTTAGACAAAGATAGATCTACGGTACTGAGCATCCGTCTCTTTCTAATCTGTCGATATGGTTTCACTACGGGAGAGATAGGCGACGCTCGGTCTATATACATATAATAGCGCGTTGATTGTCATATTCTTCAATAAGCAATTGCCACGCAGTTTCGTAATTAGTGTCTGCTATTTGAATATGATTTATCAACAACGCGGTTTTGCCGGTGACGCTCGTTTTTAGATAGAGCAACTTTTGAATATTTGACAAAGAATCTTTTGAGGCGACTAATAATTCCAAGATTCTCCAAAAGTTCTCCCATTCTACGAAATTACCGGAAAATTTAAAGTAGTCGGCTTTATCTAAAACTACAGTTACATTGCCTTTATCTGCACATGTTACTATGAGATGTAGATGATTTTTTATAAAATTATTAGTGATGTTTTCCATTCTAATTATGCGAAGATCCGTTTTCGAAAGGATATTGAGAGAGGACAAGAATTTATTGATTAGATGGATATTAAAGTTCCTTATCTCCCCTGCGACTTCAAGATGAAGCTTCATAATATTTTTCTCAATGTGCTTAATGAAATCGAAGGAAACCGTGCTCTTATCTTATGACAAATTTGACAAACAAAATTAATATTTCCTAATTGTAAAAGGCCATGGATTTTATCCGGAATCACCAATATGGACAAATTTACGATTCTGGCTTGAGAGAGGAGAGTGGAGTGAGTATAGGAAAAGCAAAACAGACAGGATCGAGATTAATAGAAAAGGAAGAGAGAGAAGGACTGGGAGAAGGAAGAAGGTTTCGAAGGGGAACAGGAAAACTTTTGGTAGGTTCTAAATTCTTTTGTTTATTTTTACCTTTATATATTTCCCAAACACAAGGCCCATATACTTCAGTTAGCAGACTTTTGGATTACTATATGTCATGAGCATATTCGTGACTTGGTCGACTTTTCGATCGAGTTACCGGTTTATGTCCTTCATCCAATAGGAGGTCACACGACGCTCATGGAGATTCTTGACAAAGAATTTTCCATCTCGGTGAGATAGATTGCGTTGAAACTAGAAATTTGTAGCATCCGAATAATATATGATGTCTCCTAATCAGCGTTTTTTGCAGTATACGGATTTATAGCGTTTTCAAGCACATAATGTCTTTCAAGTAGCATTTTCCGAAGATATGTTGTTTCCTAATTTTCGTTCATCATATTGTAATGCGCGCTTGGTAATTTTTTAATTTTTCAATTTTGTAGCATTGAAAAGGACCCGAATTGGATCGAAACGTATGTGTTTTGTTAAATTTCATCAAATATAATTTAATTATACTAACAATTAGTTACGAGCGTCCGGCGACGCGTTGCTAAGACGCGAGCAGTAAGAGGATAGCAGTAGGCGTGAATCGAGAAATTCGGCCGAAAGTTGCAAATAAATTCCAGCGTTGGGTCTAATCTTTACTTGTGATAAGAAGAGAAAACCAAATAAAACAAAAATTTAATTTAATATTATTAATTAAATTTAATTATATTGTATGTAGCAAGTATTTTTGTATCGCCAGTGAAGAATAAAATTAGGAATAACTGTAGACGACCCAACTGGCTTAATTGATTTTTATTAATTCGATGTCATATAAAAATACAGACTACGTTTCGACCTTTGGTTCAGGTCCTTATCAAGTCTAAAATTAAAAGATATAAAAAATAATAATACAAATATATCAAAAAGAAAATCATTTTATGGATGTATAGCGTAAACCAAGTGAAACTAACGATTGGTATAAAGTAAATCATTTAAACATACCTTACGTAACATTTAATAAAATTTCAACAAGTTAAACTTCTCTAAATACATATGATGTGTCAACTAACGTTTCGTAGAGATGGTAAAGAAACGTAGTCTGTGTTTTTATATGACATCGAATTAATAAAAATCAATTAAGCCAGTTGGGTCGTCTACAGTTATTCCTAATTATATTGTATGTGTTCGAGTTTTGATAAATACGAAATATTCTACAGCTCGAGCGTACGAAATTATATTCGTGATTATATCCGTAATTATCGAAACTAAACAATCGATCGTTATAAATAAGATTGTTATTCCGGACGAAATACGAGACTTGACAATAATATCGCAGCGATATATATCTCTCGCAAACAAAATCAAACGGGAATTAAAATCCAAAATATACACCTCAACCGTTTAATCTCGTATTATCTTTATTGGCCACGTTTTCATGGAGAAATGAGCAAATTTCGTGAAAGGGAGATATTAATAAGAGCACAAACTTGTCTTGCGAGGAGGCGTTATTCCGCAAATCTAGACAAGGGCGAATTAAGTTAGAAATCGCTCTCTCTTAGCATTGATTTTCTCGAAGCTCTCTAATTCTCGCCTGATCGCTCCGCTTTAAGTAGGATAACGGAGTTCGTTCGTACCTACTCGCATTGAAAACATTGTAAAATTCTCACGTGTTCGTGAGACACGAGACAAACTCTTTCCTTCCTTTGTAATTCAGCTCCTATAATTTTTATTGTTATTAATTTTTGGACTAAATACAGTGTTGTTTTTTTTTCTTGAAATTTAATGTTGTATTCCTATTTCTCGTTAATATCTCGAATGACCGAATCCTATCGCTCGCGCTTCTCGTGCTCGCTCAAACATTTTGTTGGTCCTTCGAGCCGGATGTAAATTTTTTTCTCGTGTTAGTACAATTAAAGCGAATCGCGAGTGACCGAGTGATAATTCGTAAGAGTTAACACAGACAATACAACATGAGCATGGAAATGGAGAGCCTCATACTCGGGCAGATCGAGTTACAAAATCACGTCTTTCGAAGAGCTAAAGCGATTTCTGGTTTGGTGGCTGCAGACGCTGAAAGTACTGCGTCCCGACGCGAGCTTCCGCAAATTAAGCGACGGATCCCGACGCGCTCCGTCCGCGCTCACTTCATCCGGAAACAGGAAGCGAAGCGAGGAAGCTGCACCCTCTGTAAAGAAGATCATTTCTTGATGCTATGCGAGCAATACCAGCAGAAATCGGCCGCAGAGAGAAAGGCGCACGTCGAGGGTAATAATCTCTGCCTCAGCTACTTCAGCATCCTCACTCCACGAGGCATGTCGTGAATGGATATTGTCCGGAGCGGTCGGCGCGTCGAATCCTACCGAGAACGATTTCGTGCGTATTCATAGGCCGATATTCATAGTCTGATCTATTTAAGATCGTCTTAAGTGTGGTCTGAGGTTGACTTAAGATCCCATTCAATTAATCAAATGGCCGCGTAGCATTTCAGGATCGGATGATGAATGAATACATGCGTATGCGACGATACCGTAACGGCGATGGTGAAGCAGCTGTGGAAGCAAAAGAGTTTACCGAACATACAAGCGTCATTGACCGAGAAGGAACAAGTTGCAAGGAGCATTGTCGTAACATCCACGACGCGAACGGCCGCTATATCGTTCCTCTTTCGATATAATCGGGATTCTTCTGCGAAAAGAGGATGCTATCTCCCCTACCACGGGCGATTGAGAGAGACGAGCAGCTCAACGAAACCAAGAATAGTTTTCAACGGGTCATCGCGTCTCCGGGCGAGACGCTCTACGAAAATTTGCACGCCGCGCCAGTCCGAATTTATTACCCGCATTGCACGTGTTATTGAGGTAGCGACGGTACAAGTATGCAACTAGCAACAGATATCGAGAAAATGTATCGCCAAATACTCGTGCACCCCGACGACCAGGATTTGCAGCAAATCTTATGGCGCGGCAGCTCAACAAAAAAAATTCGAATCTACAAATTAAAAACCGTCACCTACGGATTGTCATGCGTTTCTGGCCATTTGCACGTTGCGACAGCTAGCCTCCGACGAGGAAACGCATTATCCATTGGGTGCCGCGGTGTTATAAAATGATATGTACCACGGGACTCTCGATTAACTACCTTGTGGATCGAGGTATGTCACAAACGCATGCTGCATGAAGGCGTTCAGCTCATCCTCACCTACTGCGACAACGATTCTGGATACTACAAGGACGATCAACAGTCACAGAAGATTATCCATCGCTGTTTGCACTGCCTGCGATGCAGGCCTCGACGCAGCAATTAATGAGCGACCCCGCGTAACACTGTCCAGATTTCTGCACACTGGTCTGGGCTACGCGAGACCGATCATGCTAAGAACCACGAAGGTACGGAGCCATAAAAGTTACAAGAGTTTCATAGCCGTTTTCGTGTGCATGTGCATCAAAGCCGTGCATCTGAAGGCCATGTCTGATTACACGACCGACGCTTTCTTCGGCGCGTTAAGACACTTCATCTTTCGGAGAAGTATGTGATACAATCTATAGCGACTGCGATACATAGATATCGACAAGCAGGATGCTATTCGCCGCCGCTAACCAAGAAGTACGACAAATCGGTGACCTTACCCGCGTGCACATCCGCTGGCGCTTCAACTCTCAGGCTGTCCCGCACTTCGACGGATTGTGGGAGGCAGCCATCAAGACGACCAAAGGACACTTCCGCCGAGTATTGCAGGATGTCACTTTAACCTTTGAGAAGATGCCCACGCTCCTCGCTCAAATCGACGTCTGTCTCAATTCGAGACCGCTTCAGATCTTGTCCGAGGATGCTCTGAGAATGCCAGGTCATTTTTTAGTTGAAACCGCACTCAACGGTTTGGGACCATTTTTGGGACCGTCTAAGAGTACACAGAAAAAAAAAGAAGTTTCAAATCAACATTTATATACTCGTATATACAACAATATTGTTGCGTTCCTGTATTTTATCCGCTGAGCGTTTCCAAGAGATCATCATCCAGGGGGTTGTTTATTAACAACTGCCGCGTCGTTGTTTAACAGCGCCATATTGACGGAGTTGATTGACAACTGTCGAATTGAACGGTCGCGCGGTCTTCTTGTGTATTCTAATATTATTAAAGTTATCAAGTTCATTTTTTAAATACACCTAATTATTTCCCGGCGTAAGTGTGATTGTGAGACGTTGCGTTGCGTGTTTCCTATACATATGTATATTTAGCAAAGTCGACCCGCGGACGCAACATTTTGGGGGCTCGTCCGGGATTGAAGCTAGACGACGAGACATTCCTTGGATTTGATCTGGATATACAACGAGTCATCGAAGATCGTCTACGAGAACGACGCTGGAAGCGATGATGCTGCGGGCGGCAGAACGTGAGATTAAGGAGCTTTTGCAAGAAACGTTCACAGCTGTCTTTTTAATAATAAATATCGGTTATTAAAATCGGGTATAAATATCGCGAAAATTTTAGTCCGACTATAGTGTTGCGTCCTTGAATTGCATCCCCTAGCGTTTCCGGGAGATCATCGTCAGGAGGGTTGTTTATTAATAACCGGCGCGTTGTTTAACAGCGTCATTTGACAGAGTTGATTGACAGCTGTCGGATTGAACGGTCGTGCGGTCTCACGATATACTATATTTATTAACGTGTTCTTTAATCCTGATATTATTTAAGTTATTAAAGTTTATTTATTAAATATTTTGTTGTTATTTCGCGGCGCGAGTGCGTGTGTGAGTGACGCGACTTCGAAGTCGTTTTGTGGACGTAACAATATATAAAATCTTCTTATAAGAATTTGCTAAATCTTAAATTTCAACAATTTTATAATCTTATTTTAATATTATATATTGTCATCTGAAGAATATAATAAAATATGTTATTTTTATATGAAGATAAATTATTTTCTACTCAACATTTTTTTTTTTCATTTTTCATTCAAGAAAAATTATTCTTAAATAATAAGATTAATATTTTTCTCGGTTTAACAATATAAAATGTTTTCATTCAAGCAAATTTTTGTGTATATACAAATATATAAGTTTTGATTTAATACTTTTTTTGTTGCGTATATACGAGTATATAAAAGTATTGATTTGACACATATTCTTTTTATCTGTGTATCTCCATATTCTCACAATCAGTCAGCGACCCAAGTGATGGAAGAGCAACTCGACGATCTCTGTCGGCCGCCTCTGTCTTCTGCAACAAGAGAGCCTAGATAGCAATATTAAACATTTTAAGCTTCATCCGAACAGCGGTGTCCAAGCTCGTGAGACCCGTAAATCTGCTCATTTTCCTCTCTGTCTCGAATAAGCACGAGAGAGCTATCAAAGTCAGGGAGTCGAGTTGAGCGACCAAGCACAAAAACTTTTTTTTTAATCGCCTTTTTCTTATTTTGTTAAAATTGAAAAGAAAGCGTTAATCTGTGTTCTACAATTTTGTTAAAAACCACTGTTAAAAGTTTAAGTAATTCTTTCTTTTATCTTCTTTTTCTTTTTCTTGTTCTTGTTCTACATGAAAATAGTATTGAGGTAATTTCCATATATGTAAATACATGCGGAGGATACAGAATTAAAGATTGAAAAATTGAAAGAGCCGTGCGGCTTTAAATTCTTACGTTTATATTCCGCGTCACGAGTTAAAGCTCCGCGCGATATTATACTACAGCAACTATCGACCTATAACCTATAGTATAGGCTGCGCTATCTCACTTTAAGGTTGATTCACTCTATATGGCACGGACCGTCACGTTCCGGCAACGACATGTATCGACACCAGCGCGACAAAACTTTAAAACATGTGTTTTAATGAGACTGTCTACACTAATCAACACCGACTTGCACGTTCCGTCAACGGAATGTACTGGCATTGACCGACATTATCGTAAAGAATATTTTGACGATTCGTGTCGGTCCGTATCGATATGTGTCGGTGCTGGGTCTACCAATATGAATTAGATCAGGCCTGCGGTTGCATTTCGGCCAATTTTTCTTACTGCCATCTCCACTTTTTTTATTTTATAGCATCACAAAATATATAAAGAATATGAAAATGTAAATTCAATAAAAAATCTTTTTAATATAAAAAAATTCTTTTAATCTTTTTAATATAGGATGTGCAAACATTTTCGATTTTTTTTTCTTTATTTTTTTATTTCGGATTCCTCTTCATCTAAAAGTAACGCTGTAAGAGCCAATTCATCGTCGCTGAATAATTCATTCATTGTAACTGTTATAAAACTGACGGATGCTAGGATTGCCGAAGCAGTCAGAACATATGTAAAATTTGTCGCGCCGGTGCCTATACGTGCTGTTGCCAAAATAAGACGGTCCGTGGTCCGTGTCGTATTTTGTAAATCAACCTTTCGTATATTATATCAATGACATATATATATAGACGAAGCATTCCATCTGTGGAGTGAAGCCAGAAATTGGCAGAATACGACAGAGTGAGATAGTTGTTTTGACACTCTTCTTTCTCACTCTATCGTACAGAAGAGAATATGGCCACCCTCTAGCTGTCAAAGCTGTCAAAGCTGTCAAGTATACTGTCATGACAGCCAAAAGATAGAGTGAGAAAGAGAAAGAAAATAGAGTGAGAAAGAAGAGTGTCGAAACAACTATCTCAATCTGTCGTATTCTGCCAATTTCCGGCTTTACTCGCTGCTACAGTAAAAGTATAGGAATGCTTCGTCTATATATATATATATATATGTCATTGTATTATATGAAACAGGGTCCAAAAAAGAGTGAGAAAAGAAGTGACCGCGATCTCTGTCTACATGTATAACAGATGTTACGGTTCTGACTAGAAAAGGACAGATATTAGCCGCGAGTTGTTGCTGTCCTTTTTCCACATTGAGATTTAATTTCGACTTGCACAGTCCATACTATAGGTCGACGGTCCGGCGCTTCGACCCGAACGAGACGGGCGGAATGTTCGAGTTTTGATAAATACGAAATATTCTACAGCTCAAACGTGCGAAATTATATTCATGATTATCTGTGATTGTCGATGAAACCAAACAATTGATCATTATAAGCAAGGTTGTTAGTCCGGGCGAAATACGAGATCTGAGACAATAATATCCAAGGTTGAGTAGTAACTAGTTAATTAGTTAAAAATTAAATAAAATGTTAATAATTTTTAACTCAGCTTAGTTAATTTAAAATGAGTCAATTTTTAACTTAAACTAATTATTTTTAAACTTAAACTTACTAACTTTTTTCCTAAGTTACAAATTTTTTTCATCTCTGAATACCATTATTTTTTTCTATAAAATCTTAAACATTGGACAATTAAATTTTTAATAACGATTAAATTTTAATAAGAGATAATCATTCTATGATGTATGTCATTCTTACTAGAACTAAATTTGAATTAAAATTGATATAAATAAAGGTACTATTAGTTTTTATTTTTTTTTCATAATTCTAATTACAAAAAAATACATTCCTACATCAAAAAACAAAATTTTTGTTATTTCCTTATTTGTTATTTTAAATAAATTTTAAAAAATTAACAAATAAAATATTAAATTAAAAAATTTTAAAATTACGACATTTTAATTTAATACATCCCACAAACAATATTCTGTCCTTTAGCGATTTCTTCTCGATTCTAAAGGATTTTCCTCTGATATAAGAAGATATTCTACAATCTTGAGAAATATCCTATAACCAAGAGATACTGAACTTAAAATTACAATTCTTTTAATGCCAGAGCATTTCCTCTTTTTGTTAATCTAATATAGCGCAAACAAATAACAATCTTTTTCTAACAAATATATATGTACATGCCGCGAGTATCTTGCATATTCTTCTATTTCAAAAGGCTATTCATGTTACAATAGTGGAATTTCCTATAGAAGAATTTATTTTTGATCATAGCTTACACATCCATTTTTTTTATTTATATGAATATCTATGTGTCAAAGAGGAATATGCTTCCTGTAAGATTTTCTGTTTAGAGGAAACGTATAAAAGAAATTCCCTGCTTACGAATAAAAATATTTTTTTCAGTGTATAAATATTTTTAAAAAATATATATAAATATAAATATTTTAATATAAATATAAATTTAACTTTTGATTTAACTTAAGTTAACATAATCTAACTTAACTTTTAACTGACAATGAGTTAGTTTTTTGTTCATACATGCAACTTTAACATAACTAAAATAATTTTATAAGCCATTAACTTTAACTTAACTTAGTTTTAAAAAATAATTAACTTTCTCAACCTTGAGAATATCGGAGCGATAAATATCTCTCGCAAATAAAGTCAAACGGGAATTAAGTCCAAAATATACACCTCAACCGTTTAATCTCGCATTATCTCTCTCGGCCACATTTTCACGGAGAAATGATCGAATTTCGTGAAAGAGCAATATTGAAGCACAGGCTTGTTTTACGAGGAAGCGTTACTCCAACGCAAATTTAGAAAAGGGCGAGTCGAATCGAAATCGCTCTCTCTTTGCATTGATTTTTTCGAAGCTCTCTAATTCTCGCCTGATCACTCCGCTTTAAGTAAGATAACGGAGTTCGTTTATACCTACTCGCGTTGAGAACAGAGTCACTCGCTCATTGTAAAATTCGCGCGCGATCGTAACGAGACAAGCTCTCTTTCCTTTTTTTGTAATTCAGCTTCTATAAATAATTTTTATTGTAATTTTTGGACTAAATATAATGTTGTTTCTTTTCTTGAAATTTAATGTTGTATTCTTGATTCTCATACCTCGAACGATCGAATCCTATCGCTTGCGCTTTTCGTGCTCGCTCAAACGTATGCTTTCTTACGAGAGAATCCTCTTTATTTCTGTCTGTGAATACCTTAGATCAACGATTCAACACGAACGTCTTATCTCTGCTCCATCCCTGTAGAATTCTCACCAGCGAACATGATCTTTCCTCCTCCACGATTTTCTCCATGAGAACACGCGCGGATTGCCTTGCGTACGTCATTCTTCTGTGCCGACTTCCTCGCTCTCGCGCCCCTTGCGGAGGATTTGGGGAATCGATCCTATAACACTACTGCCCATTTTATATAATATCCTGACAAAATATTAAATATTATAAATTATTATTAAAAATGATCAAAATATGTTGTAATAAATCAGAAAACAATTCATGATTAAGTTTTTAGAAACCTGATAAAAAATGATTTTGGAAAATAGTTATTAAGAAAATACCGAGTAAATGTAATATTGTAATATAAAACAAAAAATAGAGTATATTATGTGACATTAATCAGATAATTCTTCTAATTGTAGTAAAATTATTTCTTAAATTGGCGAATATATAAAGCGATAGTTATTCGTAGTTATTAGTCAGTCGCTTTCGAGAAAATCTGTAGCGCACATCTGAAAATTATACGTATGTATATTTATATTGATATATTTTGTGAAAAAAAAATGTTTCTTATATTTGATACATGCATTCCAGCTTTTTAAGCGGAGAATCAATTCCTTCAAAGCTTTACAAAATTGGAAATAAACACAATAACAGTACATTTTTAATTAATTCAAAAAGTTTCAAATAACTTACAAATGTTATTTATTAATAAATCAGTATCTTATATAAAAAACAGTTCGATAATTTCTTTGATGCACAAAAAATATAAATATGATCGTACTTATAACTTTATTGTACATTATTTTTTCGGAGTTTTACAATTATTGTATATATTATAATTAATTATACATAACTTTCTTTTTTTTTACAATTGATTTTTATCACGACTATGTCGCCTTTTAATGTTAGTTTTGTAACAAAACTAATTCCACTTTCGCAAGCGCAAGATATAACTTGGTCGGGATCAAGGCTTGTGAAAAAGGCGAGACAACAGATTGTGTGTGCTTGCGTGCGCGTCCGTGCGTGCGTGTGCGTTGAATGCAGATATTCGCTTACTAAATGCACGCGGATGTATGTGTGCGTGAGCGCATGTACACATATATACTGACATTCAGCAACAGGTGGAATAATATTAAATTTAATAAGGGAATAAGTAGAGAATCATCCTTTAGGAGATGATTTTACATAATAGAATAAGACAAAAATCAAGAATAATTGCAGTGAAGGCTTCGATTTTTAGTTATACTAGACCAGTGCTGTCATTTAGTTGCACATTTCGGGCTGATTTCGTTGTCGACGCCCACTGTTTCCCTCTTGCCGCGCGTGTCTTAGCACGACCAACTGGATTTTTCATATCCCAGGAACGTCTATGATGGAATTGTAATCCCCCTCCCCCATGGAAAAATATATATTCAAAAATATATTCTAAAATATATTTTATACATATATAAATATATATTAATACATATATAAAATATATAAGTGCATATAAGAAATTAAATCATTTTTTGCCGCTTATAATATATTTATAATATATGCAAAAGTATATATGAAATATAAGTCTGCATATACAAAATTATATAATTTTTTGTTATTAAAAAATATAAATAGTATATATTTATGTATATATGCAAAAAGATATTTATACATATGCAAAAATATATTTATATATATATGTAAAAATATATTTATAATATATATGAAATATAAGTTTGCATATACAAAATTTAATCATTTTTTGCCGTTTAGGGTTATAACAAATATAAGTAAAGAATATATATATTTGTAATATATGCAAAAATATATGCATAATATAAATATAATATATATATATATTTGTATATATATTATATATATATATATAATATATATATATATATATAATGTAAATATAATTCTATTTATAAAGTTAATATATACCATACATATATGCAAGAATCCTATATTAATATATGTATAACTATATAAAGATTATATGTGATATATATATATGATAGAAATATATACACATATATTACACACACACATATATATATATATATATATATTTCTTTATACAGTTTAAGTGATATCACACATATATGGAAAAATCCAATTATAATAATATACACAAATTATTATTCAAAATATATAGCATATATATACATATATATATATATGCATATAATATTTATTTGTTATAGATTATATTCAAATTCAATATAATAAAACTATATTTTTACTTACATATATTTTTTAAATATATATATAAATTATATTATGCAAATATGTATTTATATTATACATATATTTCAAAATATATATAATATATTACATATATTTCTACATATATTTTTACATATATATTTTTCCATGGGGGCTAAGCGTTAAGTAATACCAAATAGTTAATTAGAGCATTCATCTTTTGAATAATTTTAGATTAATAATTTAGAATCCTTTTAATTGTAAATATATATATGTATATATAATTCTCATATTATTAATTATTATTAAGAAAAATCTTTTTATCGGCTCTCAGTATTTAATAACTAAAATGTGATTCTTAAAATCGGCCACAGAGCCAAGCCCGAAAATTAATTCTAATTTTTCGGCATGGTTAATAATCCTCGACTTATTACAACGGGAACATAGGCGAGAAAAATATTGGTCCGAAAAGTCGCTGAAGCGGGAATTGAATCAGCGACTTTTCGGACCAATATTTTTCTCGCCTATGTTCCCGTTGTAATAAGTCCAGGATTATTAATTTGATGGAACGTTGTAATCTCAATTCGAGATACCGTGCCGAAAAATTAGAAACATTTTAGTTATTAATTATTATATTATTAATTATGAATTACAATTCCATCATAAACGTGTGACGTTCCTGAGATGTGAAGCGTTATATATTTTGTTTATAACCCAGTGAGCATTATTGAGAGGAAGAGCTCTTTAAGAGAACTTTTTGAAAACTTCATTAATTTTTCTCAAAAATGATATTAGTAAGTTATCTTTTTGTAAGATATCTTTCAGAAGAGCTCTTTATGTTGTCTATTCATAGATGTCTGTAGAGTCTCTAGCAAGCGTGCTATTTTACGAACGCCGCACATGGGCAAGCCACATATATACGTGTGTGAACTGCGTGCTCTGAGTTGAATTTCAAAGAGATAGCATTTACGTTCTTCGATATTAACGTTTAATCTTTCTTTCTTAAATTATAAATATTATTAAATATGTATTTGAGCATAAAATAGAGATTATATATTTTCATATATATTTTTGTTATTTGTTCTATGTTGCCTCTATATCCAACCAAAGAAGTTGGGTTATGTCTGCAAAAAGCACGTTGCAATCATAAAGTTTTTTTAATTCAAAGTCTATGGGCATTTTGAAACCTGTTTTAATTTTAATAAAATGTTATAAAAGAAATGTATACTAAGATTTATATTTTTTTTAAATATAAAAATATGTAAAAAATAATACTACAAATAGCAATTCTTAACGGTAACCTTTTTTTGATATTTAAAAGAAGTCAGATTGTGGAATTCTTTTAGATGTCGTTTATGTGATGTCTTTCTTTCCTCTAAAATCGACGCATTGGAGGACTTATTGATATCATAATATTATCATTTTAATGAAGTTATCGGAAGTCCGACTCTTAAACTTGAGTACTTTATGAATTTCTTTTGATAACATATTGCTCACTGGGAAGAGTCCAAAACTCGTTGCTAAGACACGCGCGGCAAGAGGGAAACAGTAGGTGTCGACAACGAAATCAGCTCGAAATGTGCAACTAAATGACAGCACTGCACTAGACAACACAAGCGCGCGCCATTGTCCGATTTTATGTAATAATTTTATATAATTTTATTTTGTACAACTGTCAAACTGTTAACCTTCACGATGACAGCTCAATGCTATACGAATATAACGCACAATGCGAATCGACAACGAAATCAGCTCGAAATGTACAACTAAATGACAGCACTGCACTAGACAACACAAGCGCGCGCCATTGTCCGATTTTATGTAATAATTTTATATAATTTTATTTTGTACAACTGTCAAACTGTTAACCCTCGCGATGACAGCTCAATGCTATACGAATATAACGCACAATGCGAATCGAGATAGCCAATGAGCATCGCGGAAAAACGACAACAATAAACTTCGATATATGCGAGTATCGACTTTACATACCTTTTTTAGAAAAGGAAATGTTTGAAAATTGGTATGAAAGCAATCCGCCAATCTCTGGTGTGTGTATGCGTCTCAGTAGAGTATATATATATATATATATATATATATATATATATTTATAATATTTTATAGTATATATTCACAGTGTACTTTGACGGCGACTCTATTGACGTATTATTTACGCATGCTGGAGATCAATGGATTGTCGTGTTTCAAACATCTTTTATGTGAATTTTCAAACATTTTCTTTTCTAAAGAAGGTATGTAAAATCGATACTCGCGCAAATATCGAAGTTTATTGTTGTCGCTTAAGTTTATTGTGTCCTGGTTAACTATATAATCGACAAATTACGGGAGCATATTGTACAAGTAGAAATAAGAAAATAATGTTATATGAACTTTGAATAGAAATGCTTTATTACAAAGTTATAAACAAATATTGAAACAAAACATGAAATGCAACAACAAATTCGACGTAACACTTGCCCCCCTCTTCGCAAGATGATTGTCGTCCTGACAATCAAATAACGGAAGTTCAAATCCAAAATAATCTTTTCAGGAATCTCTCAAAGAGGACTTCTCAAGCCTCTGCCTCGGCATAGGTCTGTGAAGTTGGCACCCCGAAATACGAATTTTTATAAAATTGATATGGCATTCAATTGTCCACAATTTGTCCACATTTGTCCATAAATAATCGTCTTTTGTCCATCTTGCAAAAAAAGATTTTTAAAAATCAGAAATCAATTTTATCATAAGCATCTCTAACAATAAGTGCATTTGTTTAAAAATTATAAATAGATTCTGTTTGTGCATTATTTGTTCACATTTATCCATAAATAATCGTTTTTATCCACTTAAAAAAAAAAAATTTTTTATCTTATTTCTAATGAGTAAATTTTTAATTTTTTTCACAGTGGACAAAAACGATTATCTATGGACAAATGTGGACAAATTGTGGACAATCAAATGCCATATCAATTTTATAAAAATTCGCATTTTGGGGTGCCAACTTCACAGACTTCCTCGGCATTCGCCCAAAGACCCCCGGGAAAACCCACGGATCTAAAATCGCGGAGTGAGGCAGTCTTCGTCCTTTAGATTTAACAATTCCATCTCGTCTTTATTATTTTTCTCTCTTCTTCTTTTCTTTCCCGCAAGCAATTTTATTATCTCTCACTTCATGGGAACACTCGGGGTAAGCAAGTCGCGACAATCTTTTCAAATCCGCGCCTAATGTAGCTAAATCTTCTGAATTTTTCTGTCTTCTGTTGGTAAACTGTGTGTAATAAGTTTGGGCCAAATGCCCTTCCCCGAATCGTAATTCTAATTTTGATTTTAAGTCTTCAAATCTCAAATTCTCAACTTCAAATATTCCATCTAAAACTGAACGCGCTTTTCCTCTCAGGCAAGCCGCTTAAACCTATTTAGTTATTCCAACCGTTAGTCCGAGCTATCAAATCGAATTGAGTCAAAAATTCGCGTAGCTTATAACCAAATTCAGTTAAATTTGGATTTTCATTATTTCGCGATCTATTATTGAGGGGACTCAGCTGTAAAAATTGTTGTTGGAATCTCACCTGCATCCTATGAAGCTCGTCATCGCGTTCTCGCAGCTGCGAATCAATATCTCGATATCTCGAAGCGCGCCGCGACACGCAGACACTCACACACTCACTTGCGTCGGGAAATAATAAGGCGTGTATTATAAAGAACATAAATGGAACTTTAATGGAAAATAAGAACGAGAACAAACATAAATATTTAAATAGTAATCAGAATCGCCGGCTGAACATCCGCACACGACGGTTGCGGAATTCGGACTCAGATGACAGCTGTTGTTTACAAACAACTCCTTGACAACGAGATGTTCCTCAATTTCCCAAGCAGACTCGATGGATGATCACGAATTAAACCAGCAGGGGATCGATTGTGCATCTTGGGTTAGTTGCTCACGAAGTGAAAATTACAAAAGTGAGGAAATTCACTAGAGTATCTACAATTTTATTTGTCGAAATCTAGTAAATTTGTTCACTTTTGTAATATTCACCTCGTGAGCAACTCACCCAAGATACACAATCGATCCCCAGAGACGTAACACGTGAGTGTCTACGTGTCGCGGCGCGCTTCGAGATATCGCAAAGCCGCTCTGCGGACGTAATAATATATATATTTACATGTTTCGTTCTTACGTTTTCAAACAAGATTAACGATGATTACAGACATAGTTAACTGGTTCTGCTTTTTTTAGCCTAAAGCTTGTCTGGATACATTCTTCCCGGCCTTCTAACCAGAAAGTTGTGTTTCTACCATGATGCAACTATATGTTTATATGAACATTCTTTATCCAGGAACACGCTCATAAATTTTTAAAACATACGTTTGACTTATCCTACACACACACACACACACACACACACACACGTATTGTTTATTTATTAATTATATTGTTACATATTATTATAATTAAGCTTACTTAACCCTTAGGAACACCGCTTAATTCCGTTCACACACAGCTGGGTCTGAGAGGACCCTGTCCTCAGCATTTTCAATTACTTATACTATTATATTATACAACTTTTTTCCCCTTGACTATACAACTTCCCCCCCCCTCATCCCGACGTCCTCCTTTGACCTGTACAAAAATGCCACGCCTTCGAAAAATGCACAAAGTCTCACAGACTCAGCGGTATTCCTGAGGGTTAACTTATAAGCTTCATTAATATTTTTTTACAGAAATCAGCTATTTAAGGCGTTTATTTACTAATTTAATTTTCATATTAATATATTTAATAATATGTTACAAAAGTAAAAGTAATATATGTTATATATAATATATGTATAATATGTAGAGATGCAACGAATATTAGGCAACTATTCGGTATTCTGTCTATTCGGCTACATTTTTACTATTCGGCCGAACACCGAATATTTAGTCTATTATTCGGCCGAATACCGAATAGTTTTAACTGTAAAACTGGAAGGTAATAAGAAATAATAAATAATTTACATTCTACTATTTTTGGATCTTCGCATTCGATAAAATATGTCCATATAGGCGATTTCTTCTTATTTATAGAAGCCATCATGTATATTTCACAAAACTAAATGAAAATAATAAAAATTAAATAATGAAAATAATAAAAACTACCTAATAAGAACCAACTAAACTAATTATAATAAGAAATAAGAACCAATACCTTTTACGTCGCGCGGTCTGAGCTAAACTAACAAGCGAATGAACTTGTCATAACATGCGTATGTACACGGAGGTTCGCGGTCGGGAGTGCCGCGCGCTCACTCCATTGTTTTGCTTAATATTCGCCGAATATTCGGTTATTCGGCCATAATCTTATATAATATTCGGTATTCGGTATTCGGTCAAATATACTATTCGTTGCATCTCTAATAATATGTTATAATGCTTTAAACTGCTTTAATATTGTTATAGTTATCAGCTGCTTTCTGTCAAAGAATATTATTCGCGTCAAAGGTATTATATAACATATTACTATCTTAATATTTTTAATATATTATTATTTCATAATTTAATTAGCAAATTGACGCTTTATTAATATTTCTTGATAGAAATCAGTTGATTAAAGCGTTAATTTGCTAATTAAATTTTATAAAATAATAATATGTTTTAAATAATATATTATAGTTATTTAAACTCGATTAATATTTTTTGACATTTATCAGTTGATTTCTGTCACAAAATATTATTCGTGTTTGAATAACTATAATATATATTATTTAAAACATATTATTATTTTAATTTTTAAAACGTAATATTATTTTAAATTTTAATTTGCAAATTAATGATTTAATCAGTTGATTTCTGACAAAAAAGATTAAGGAAGTTTAAATAAACTTTATATTATTTTTTCTTTAATATCAATCTTTTTTATATAAAAATTGAGGAATGACGCGCGCTTGTGTTGTTCTAGTATAATAAATAAATAAAATATATGGTAAATCTATACAAAAGTAGAAATGTTCCAAATAGTGAATTTTCCGGATAACTGTGGACACCGGATAATTCGACACTTTGACATTTGACTTTTTGCTACTGAGGGGGGGGGAGGGGAAGGGGTATAACCGGATAACCGCGGGCGAAGAAACTAAAAAAATGAATTTAACTGTGTTTTTTAATAAAGAAAAGATTATATTTAAAGTTATATGTACATTTGTTACTATTTCGCGCATAATTAACTATTTTATATCGATAATTTAATTAAAAATTTAATAAAAGATTAATATTTATTTAATTATTAATATTGGTGAATCATTTGAACTATAGAGGGTGATTCTCATAATGGTCGCCACGTTTCCGACGGTTTAAAAAAAAGTTTTATATAGTAAAAATTAATCTGTTTTACGCTATAACATGCAATAAAAACAAATTTAAAAATAATTTTTAAAAAATCAATGTCACCTTGAATTTTTTTAATGGAACCACCATATTTTCTTTATATAAATCGAATCCTCACAATATTCTGCATAAAAAGTTATAAGGGTAAGATAGTCAAAAAGTGAACGAGAGAAAAAGTTTACGAGATATTTTATACTCTTTAATTTGACATAATCTTATATAAAGTATCTTATATAAATAATCTTATATAAATCAAAGTATAAAATATCTTGTAAACTTTTTGGCTATCCTATATTTTTATATAACTTTTTATGCAAAATATTGTGAAGATCGATTTATATAAAGAAAATATAGTGGTTCCATTAAAAAAATTCAAAGTAATTTTTTGTAAAAAATTTTTTTTTTCTAATTTGTTTTTATTACATGTTATATAGCTTGCGTAAAGCAGATTAATTTTTAGTATATAAACTTGTTTTTATTCTGTCGGAAACGTCTCAAAAATCCTGACGACCGTTACAAGAACCACCCTGTAATTAAATAATTAAATAATAAAAGTATTTATTATAGTTAAATAGTTAAAAGTTTGATAAAATATTTTGATGATCTATATTTCATCAAATGTTTGGTCAATCTAACTAAATAAACTTTTATCAATGTGCGTTTTATACGGTTTTATATGTATACGATTTTATATGTTATAAGTTATTATTCATTATATTTAAAATATTTAAATTTTCACCAGTCGGATTGTGGAAAATGGCCGAATAGATTGAATAGCCGGATAGTTAGCGGATAGATTTACTATCTGGCTATCCGACCAGATTGTAAAAAAGTAGCCGGATAGGCCAGATACCGGATATTTATCGGATATTCGGCACATCCTATACAAAAGGTCACGCCTTATCGATTTAATCGCTACTTAGACATGTTGTAGGGGGGAGTGTACAGAGTAATTCCCCGCAAGAATTAATTGGCGGTCTGCATTAGTTTAAAAGGTATAACAAATTAAAGTTTGACAATTTTAAAGCGTTCCCTTAAGTATTATAAACTAATATTAGAAACAGTCATGTTTATGTACATCGTATTCTGTTTATGACCTTCTAAGTAAAAAAGTTTCTATTTACATTATTTGAAAGATAGCTACATGAGTATGGATATTTTGACAACAATCGGATTCTCACCGTTTCCTCGCAATTCGTTAGAAGCTTTCAATATGCAATTACACGAATTTCTGAGCTTTATTGAGGATAATAATAAATAATAGAGTTTTTTGATAGAACAAAAAGTTATTCATACACAAATTAAATGTAAGTAAACGATGTAAAGTAAACGTTAATTTAAATCGTGAGCCTATGCTTTTTCTGTGTTACAATGTAACATATAAACAATGTAAAAAGAAAAAAACGACAGAAAGTATGGTGCAATTTTGCAGTGAGTCCATTTCATAAGTCATGGTTTTCGCATTCACATTTTTGAATATATAAGATATATACAGATTTATAGGATATTTTTTAATGATACGTCCTCCTCGACATGTATTCCTCATGGATGAACTAAATACCGATCGTACTGTTGTCGATTGGTTACATTTCTGTCGCAAGGTATTTTTCATTATATTTTTATATATTTTTATATTTAATTATCTTTTCGTTTTTGTATTAAAAAATTCTTTTTTAGCTTTGTCTTGATAGAGCATAATACTGAAATGTTAGGTGGAGAAGGCATTTGAAATAGATCGAGCGAAAATAGGAAAAAGAAAATTTGAAAAAGGTCGATTAATCACAGGACAGTAGATATTTGGCGGTTTTGAGCGGGAAACAAAAAAAATCTTTATTTAAATCTTTGTGTACCAGATCAGTCTGCATAAGTACATTGTTAACGGTTATTAAGAAATGGATCAAGCCTGGTACAACGATTATATCTGACTGTTGGAAAGCGTATAAATGTCTGGAAAATAAAGGCTATAAACACTTATTGACTCTGTTAATCATTCGTACAGTTTCGTTGATTCTGGCATTAAAGCTCATACTCAGAACATTGAAAGAACTTGGAGAGATACTTGTGCTAATATTCCACGATAATACTCGGCAACAACATTATGCTGGTTATATATCGCAGAATTTCTTTTCAAACGAAAATTTACATTTAAAGAACGAATAGAGGTATTTTTTTACATAATGGCAAAACATTATCCACCTTCTTTATAAAAGAAGATAAAATATATATGTTCTTACATGCAGTATTATTTTTATTTATTTCTCCGATAATAAGTGGAGCCCTCCCGTAGGGAGGGCGGAACCCCCACGTGTCCACGCATGTACTTTGCAAGATTCACTTTTTGTCTAACCCAAACCTATAACTAAGGGGTGAAGTATTACTAATAAAAATTCATTCCTTGGACATTGATTGGGTTAGGTTAGGTTAGACTTTTTTTGGAGGATGAGGACGGAAGGGAAGGGTTAGCCCCCGCCCATACATAAAGATCATAAAGAGATTTTTTTCGTCAAAAAATAACACATTATTACATCGTATACAAACTTTCGTGTCAAATTTTCATTTATCTCCTAAATCCTAAACCAATGCCGACCGCCACTTGATTCTTGCGGGGAATTACTCAGAATACTTTCCCCTACATATATCTAAGAGCGTTTAAATCGGTGAGACCGATTCAAACACAGTTAGATAAATGTGTAACCTTTATACAGATTTATACAGATTTACCAACAAAACTTATAAATTATAATATTTTATACTTCAAAACAATAAAATAATAAAAATTATGATATTCAAAGGCACAAAAAGTATTCATACAGCTTGATTTTTTAATAATAAAAAATAAAATTAATATTTTGTCGAGTATCCTTTAGAGTCGATCATCATTGTCTATAGTCTTCGTGGCATCGAATTAACGAGATTTTTCGTAACAATAGGTGAAATTTCGTCTCAAAATTTTAATAAAATTTGCACGATTCGATGCTTGCCTTTTCCTCACTGCATTTTCGGGAATACTGCACAAATGCGCTCTATGGGATTTAAATCCAGTGATTGTGGAGAAGAATGCAATTGTCGGGGTACATTATACAACAGCCAATTTTTAGTGTTATAAGCTGTATGCTTCGAATCGTTGTCTTGTTGGAAAATACATTAATTTTCGAGTCCAAGTTTTTCCGCACTGGCGGCTAGATTATTTTTAAAATGGCAATTTATGTTTCATAATTAATTATATCCTCAATAAAATTAAATAGTAACTCCTCCAGCACTCATATAGCCCTATACCTATACCATTACTGAACTACCGCCGAGTTTTATAGTGAATATCAAATTAATCGAAGTCAATTCACAATTCTTTTTCGCCACACTGTGCATCTTCCATCCGATTCAAAAATATATTAAAATTATTATAATATTATAATTATTATTCTTTAAACGTTTTTCATCGAGATCCTGCGTATATAGAAACATTAAGTTTAAATTATCAAGAATATATATTATAGATAGATATTTTAAATATTTTATGCAAAAAAATATATTGACTCAAAATGTAAAGTATATACAAAAAATAATTAAATTGAATTAATTAAATTAATTCATTTTATAAAATATTTACTTTTTATCTTATACTTTTATAGACATTTTACTGAATTTAAAAAATACTGCTTTAATTAATATAATTCTTTTATTTTTATTTTATATATATATACATATATATACACACACACACACATACATATATATATAATATATACATGTATACATATACATTATATTTATGGCATATAGAGCATCAATTTTTATTTAATATATAATATAAGCTATAATAAAAGCTGTAAAAATTCATTCAACGCATATAAAGTGAGCGCGTTGCCTTGATAAGAGAAAGATAGAAAATATATCTGTCCTTGTTTACTGGACGCGCGGCGCGCGGCTGTATCTCCACCCTATCTCCATCTCTACGATTTGGCTTGATGCGCGACTGCGCAACCTGAAATTGGTAGGTATTGACATGCTGATTATATACGGGTTTTTTACACGCGCCGACTGGATTTTTCGTATTATTAGGCGGCCCGGTGGGGGATCGTCTATACAGGAGTACTACTCGGCTTCGGCGCCGGACAACGATCCTAGACATAAGATATAAGAAATTAACCAATTATATTCGATTATTCTTCTTACATTCAACTGTGATTGGTTAATTTCTTGTCTTTCGTCTTAAATTCTTATTGTAGACATTGTCCGCTTAAGGGATTCAATTAATCAGAATCTTTCAGTTGTATCCTGGGAATAGAAATGAAGGACTCTGATTGGTTGAATCCTTTATGCATTATACGTTATGCAAAAATCTGTGCTCCGGTCTTAACGATTACAAAACAATGGGCGCTCGGCGCTTCTGTCAAATGCTCGGTGTTTTCCGGATAGCAGACTTCCGGTATTATAAAATATAAAATTAAAAAATTTTAAATAGATCTTTTTTTAATAAAAACTGTAATTATATGACAGAGAGATTTACATTGATAATTTTTTTCCTATGCATATTTTGGAAGCTTATAGTTTCTAAGGAAATATTCATAAAAGAAGATAATAAAAAAGCGACTAGACTGTAATATATCAATACAAAACTTCAGATGAGAAATGGACTAATAAGAATTATGTGTAAAAAAAAAGGCGCGCAACAAACTTATCTTAAAATCTTTTTTATGTGATTTGAACTTTTCGATCTTCCTTTGAATCATTTTCAATAGATGAATTTACAAAACAAATTTATGCAAAACAAGTTGATGTACTTTTTGGCCGAACTCAAAAAAGCAAAAAATTTAATTGAAAAACGTTATCGCTATCGCTATTCGGCGATAGTTTATTTTAATCATATAAGCACTATTTTATTATAAATCATGACGTACGGATTTTTCGTTCCTTGTTCCTTATCTCTTTTTCAATCGTTTTAAAGATTTATCGAAAATGTAAGATGGAAATAGAAATCAAGATGCATGAATTTTTGTCAATTAAAGATGATCCAAAAACAAATTTTTTTTTGTTCTTGCTGACACTTAGTCAAAGAATCAATGTATGTACATAGTGTCATCAGTGCACTGGAAATCAATTTATGTTGATTAAATTTTATTTTCCATTTAAATTAAGCAACTTCTTTTAATTCTTTTCTGGATCAAAATAAAAAATGACAAAATTGCTAATTTTTATTTTTTATTTATTATTTTATTTATTCGTTATTTTCATCCATTTGAATCATGTCTATATGTTATTAAGAAAATGTGGCAATTATACGTTCGATAGAGCAAAGATTCAGTTTTAAGAATCTGTTTTTTTAAATTACGATACGATTTTTAATGAAGTTATGAACAATCAAAGTCAAAATGCTCATTTTTTACTTAATCCGCGATAACTCAATAATTTAAAAAATCTTAGAAACATTTTTAAAAAAAGATTTTGTAGAAAAAACTTTAAGTTTTTACATTGAAAAGTCAAAAATTGTGGCATATTTTTTTTGAGATAGTGACAGGTCTCAAAATAAGACAAAAATTTCTCATTTTGTTTAGCTTGTGGTTCTTTATGTAAAAATCTTGTATTCTTTATGTAAAAATTACCAAACTCAGAAGACAAAAAAATAGAAACACAAAAAAAATAATGCTCCTTTCAAAAGTAGAAATTTCAAGCTTTAAAATCCTTTTGTTGGATTTAAATTTCGTTCATTTCTACCGAACTTATAGCTGCCTGAATTTTACTTATTTTTTAATAAAAAAATATTCTCTTGATTTTTGTGATCAATGCAATTATCACAGTCACATCAATTATCCACATAAATAACTCGAAATAACTACCGAAAGTATCTCCTTTCTTAATTTCAAGGAGCTTTTAAAGAGCTTGGGGTGCTTCTACGATATAACGCAGAGATTTTATATGCGTGCGAAAGTGATATCCTGCGTTGTCCTGCGCAGACAATGGAGATGGAGGATGGATTTGATTTCGTCGTCTGGTACTGTTCCATAAACGCCTGCACAGTAGTGATTAAGCACGTGTAGTGAAAAGTTGGTACAAGAGGGAGAAAAATAACAAGGAAAAAAATAGTAAAGTTAGAAATATTGTTGAGTTCGATTTTGAATATAATTATGAGTTTTTTTTTTTACAACTTTTTGATTTTTTTCCTTTAAATGTGAGTATAATATTAAAAACTATAATTAATGTGTTGTGAAAACTGTAAATATTGTGTTTTTTATTAATATTATTATTTTACAGAATCCATTGCGTGTGGAAATAGAAACTTTTATTAAGAATGAACCTGTACTGTGGAAAAGGTTCTTTGTACGACGTATGAATAGGAAGCGTATAAGGTATCTTTGGGGGGAGAAAAAGAAGTTCCTCGGATCTAAGTATAATGATATTTTTAAGTTGAGACGCGTGTTCGAAGTGGAAAATGAATTTTGGGTTCCCGATGAAATGTGGGAAGGCTGGGAGGATACGCTGCAGGAGGAATAATGAGATAAGTGGAAGAATGTGACTAGCATATTTAAGTTTTATTTCAGTTAGAACGCGAATGTACTTAGAATGTACTTACTTGTTATATGACACAGGATTCATTAATTAAAGATGCAAATTATAAAGGAATATTTTATTTTGAAAAATTTTATGAAAGAAAAAGAAAAAAGCTTTGGTTTCATAAGTTTAATAAAAATAGATATTTTATGACATTGTGTGTGTCATAAATAGAATAAGAGCAAACCATTTTAATCTTAATGAGTCACTATCTAGCTATATATAAGAAAAATTATATTGAGGATCCTAGATGTGATTACGATGGTGAAAGCGAAAATTTGAATCATGTTATATGGCAGTGCAATAAGTATGGCGAGGAAAGAATAGTAAAGGATGCAGAACTAAGAGTATCTTAAGGAATATCGCAAGAAAAATCTTAAGGAATATCGATATTATCAAGACTGTTAAGGACAAAGACTGGATAACATTCGAGTACATCTTCAACTTCATTAGAAAAATTAAGAAAAGAAGTATTTTATATTTAAGAAAAAAAGAAATAGAGACTCTTATGTCTACATAATAGTATCTCTATATAATCTAAAGGCGAGGTTTTGAAGGCACATCGAACTCTTCATCCGAAGGGTAACCTAAAAAAAAAGAAAAAAAATCGTAAGTACATTTTATATATATAATAATATAAAATTATATAGAAATATATATACAATTCTGTATAAGTGTATGTATAATTATATATAATTTTAAATTACATATATAATTATATATATACAAATCTTAATAATATATATACAGAATTTTATATATTTCTATATAATTTTATATTATTATTACATGTATATAATTATATATAAAAAATTTGTAGCATCGAGTGTCGAGCGTCTGCGTGTAGAAAATCATTGCACAGATATCAAATATGAGATAGATTTTAGCTTCTTGCGGCTATAATAACATATATGGTGAGTCATTAATAAATACAATAAATATAATAAAAAAATTAATATAGGTGAATATTTATTAAAAATATGTTAAATTTATTATATATATTTATATTATATTAATTATATATATTTATTATTATATTCATTAATAAATTTATAAATATATAACAAAAATATATATAAATGAATATATAATTGATATCATATATTAATTTTTAATACTAATGTGTGCATATTAGAATATAATTTTTTGATCTCAATTAGTATTTGTATAACTCATCAAGAGACACGGTAGTGTCTCGCGCCTAGTTAGGGCGAAGCCGACTCTCAGAAGCGAGGCACCGTGTATCTTTACGCGAATCGGACAGTTCGAGATAGTCATAGATTCGGATGCTCAATAACGGCTGAAGCGATCGAGTTTTTACTAGGTTTAATCGATAGATTGAGGTCGAACTATATAATGAAAGTGTCTTTATTTTTGCTCTACGTGCTTTGTAAGCGGAAATATCATAATGCAAAGTCTAAATATGAAAAATTTCTTTTATTATTAACAGCAAAAAGCTAAAATCTATTTCACTTAACATGCTCTGCGCAATGAATTTCTGCGCAGTGCCCGACGCTCGATGCTACCACATTGCTTGTAGAGTGGGAGAGGCATCCTCTTGATGGAAAAAGATAGCATGAATTTACTTGTGTGTTTCTAGTGGACGTGACTTGTGACGTAATCTGCGCACCAGTATGCGCGGCTTTAATAATCTCTTTAGAAGAAGACAGACACACAAGTAAATTCATATTATCCTTTTTCGTAAAGAGGATGCCCCAACTTAAGGCTCATTCAGACAGGACGCGTCAAGCGTCAAGCAGCGAGCAGCAACCAATAAGCGAGGCAATATTTTTTACGCCATTGCTAATATTACCTCGCTTATTGGTTGTTGAATGATTGCTGCTCGCTGCTTGACGCTTGACGCGTCCTGTCTGAATGAGCCTTTAGGGCTCCACTACCTTATAAGCAGTCTTATGTTTATATGTCTATGATTAACATTATGTATTTCCACAGAAATTGGATTTTTGAACGCACCGCAACGAGAAGAAAGAAAAAGACGAAATATATGAAAATTGCCGGGATTTGGCGGCAAGGCGCGATCAGCTGATTGGCGGATGACATTTGGGCGCGAAACACTGGCGGGAGAGGCCAATGAGACGCCCCAATCGAGATAATTTTACACGTAATGTGAACGTAATCTGCGCACCAGTATGCGCGGCTTTAATAATCTCTTTAGAAGAAGACAGACACACAAGTAAATTCATATTATCCTTTTTCGTAAAGAGGATGCCCCAAATTAGGGCTCCACTACCTTATAAGCAGTCTTATGTTTATATGTCTATGATTAACATTATGTATTTCCACAGAAATTGGATTTTTGAACGCACCGCAACGAGAAGGAAGAAAAAGACGAAATATATGAAAATTGCCGGGATTTGGCGGCAAGGCGCGATCAGCTGATTGGCGGATGACGTTTGGGCGCGAAACACTGGCGGGAGAGGCCAATGAGACGCCCCAATCGATATAATTTTACCACGTAATGTGAACTTCCTTCCTGCCCTTGCCTCGCCTTCGCTGAAACTGGGAAAAAACTGGGAGCTGTCCGTCGTTGCTGGAAACTCTACGACTACCGAAATAATATACGAAATAATGGCGAACGAATATACGATGGCGTTGCACGAATCCACTAAGGAGAATGTTCGCAAGCACCTCGAGAATGTGTCGTCACACGTGAGTTATAATCGCGTATTCGTTATATATTATTTCAAGAGTACACTGCACACTGCTTTTTCCTATCCGCATCTTCTCTTTTCGTTTTTCTACAGAATCACGTTTTCCTCTTTCTACCGCATCCTATATTTCTTCTGTCAAGTTTTTTTTTGACAACACAATCAATATTGAACACGTGTCAATATGAAAGTATATATAAATCTACTGTTTATTAAATAATTCGGGGAAAAAAAATATGTTTTGAAGCAAAAAAAAAATACTATATATATTTAATAATAATATAACAATTAATAATAACAATTATATAAGAAAAACACAAGTTTATTTAATGTACAAATGCAATATTTTTAAACATCACACATACACATATACATGTACAGATACCCATGTACCTGTGTTTTGACTTTCAAGCTCAGAATTACTCAGAATATGCAGCTTTTTCATCAGAATGTTTTAGCATTAGATATATTCATGATGTTGAACTTAATGCCATCAATAACCTAGAATGAAGAGGTAGACAATTTTCTATGATCAATTTACTACAGAATTTTCTCATCGATTAGTACTTGTTTAGGTTAATATTTTTTGGTACCATATACATATATCGAAGCTCTGATTGGCACTTAACTTTGAATTTATAACAAATAAATATATTACGGTTTGCTATTCCATACAAGTACAATCCACACAATCTACAATTCTGAATGTTATTTAGTCTAGAATATAATAAGCATATCTGAATTCGATATTCAATATATTTCTTAATATGAAATCTTTTATGATTTTATTGATTATTTTATCACTGAAATGTCACATTTGCTCAGAAACAATTTGTTTCAATTAATTTCACAAAAAAAAAATATATAACATACTATTTTCTTCAAAAAATATTTAAATACGGTGTTTGAATTATGCAAAGATTTCATTGAGTTATTAGTAATTATGTGAATAATATAATAAATGATTAAAGAAATGGATATTACAATGGAAATTATTACCCCATTATTAATAATCTTTTTTTGTTAAAGAGAATTTATTTAGATTATATTATTTTATTAAGTTTAGATTAATTGTGATCTTTTTTTTTTTTTGCAGATATCACCAAAGAAATCATATCACCAACTATATCTCAGGACCATGGATTAAAAAATGGAGTAAACATAATTTCATTACTATATATGATTTCAATATTTTTATTATATAATAAATAAATATGATTTTTTAAAACGACCAATAGAGCCAAGCACGAAAATTAATTCTAATTTTTAGAACTGTATCTCTTGGTTTGAGATTACTAAGTTCCATCAATTCATAATCCTCGAACTTTACAACGGGAAAATAGGCGAGAAAAATATAGGTCCGAAAAGTCGCTAAAAAAAAAAAAAATATTTCTTAAATTTATTTTTATTATATTTTATTTTGTATTGAAATTCCATTAATTAAAATATTTATTATATATAAATTTTTATAGCTTTCCAAAACAAAAGCTGTGCGAAAGATACAACTGAAGGAAGAGTTCAGTCCGGAATTGAAACCACTACTTCAGGAAGGCCCAAATTGCTTTATAATTTTTCCCATGTAATTTCCTGATATCTGGAACATGTATAAGAAGGCTGTGGCATCCTTTTGGACCATAGAGGAAGTACCTCTTTACAAGGTAAATTATTGCGCTGTAATAAATTTTTTCTCAAAGAAATACAAATAAAGTTTAATGAATTTTGCTTTAAATTTTCTATAATTTATTAACTTTTTACAGTTGGATAAAAAATACTGGGAGGAGAAGCTTAATTCTGACGAAAGATATTTTATCTCATGTTTTGGCGTTTTTTGCTGCTTTCGATGGAATCGTTAATGAGAATCTGATTGAGAGATTCAGTCAAGAGGTGAAAATCGCGGAAGCGCGTTGTTTCTATGGCTTCCAGATAGCCACAGAGAATATTCACTTTGAGATGTATTCCTTGCTCATCGAAACTTACATTTCTGATCAGAAAGAAAAGCAAGTACTATAGTTGGCAATATTTTGTAGTTATCTCAGCACATGTACATAAATATGTATTAGTACAGTTACCTTGATATATATAATGTTGTTTTTTGACGATTTTATTTCAATTATATAAAAAGATTGCATAATTAATATTACTAACATAATTATTATATATTGTTATATACATTATTTGTTATATTTATTTATATCTACTATTTTATTATTTAAATTAACGATTTTAATTCAATTAAATGCATTAATGCCATAATTTTATTTGCAGAGATTTCTTATTTAATGCAATCGAGACGCTTCCTTGCGTGGGAAAGAAGGCTAATTGAGCATTAAATTGGATCAATCATCGCATTCGCGGCGGTCGAAGGTATCTTCTTCAGTGGCAGTTTCGCTGCAATCTTCTGGCTAAAGAAACGAGGAGTCATGCCAGGTCTCACCTTCAGCAATGAACTAATTTCACGAGACGAAGTTAGTAAATTAGTTGAAGTATATCTATATGTATTTAAGTATTTATATAACTTATATGTTCACACTTATTGTTCACTTTTTAGGGATTACATTGCGATTTTGCATGTTTAATGTTTAATAATAAACATATACTATCAAGGCTCTGACTATTCAAAATTAATAGATAAACGGGCTAATAAGAGCCGAGCGCGGATAGAAGCGCGACAAAAAAAGAAGAAACGAACTTAGAGTTAAAAAATTAATTTATTCAAACGTTTCGGTCCCTGATTCGGGCCATCTTCAGTAAACTGTACAAACATAAAATAAAAATAAAAATAAAAAATTGAAAAAATGGCAAAAAATTATTTAACAAAAAACGGTGAGGAGATGGTAAACAGAAATGTAGTATAATTCTAATGAAAAGGAGGACCAACTTGAGATAGAGAATAATTAAAATTAAAGATAAAATCAATACGTACATAAAAGAAAGAAGAATGATTCAAAAGATGCATAAGGATCGTGCGGCAAAAAACGGCGAAGGGCCCCGCAGCCAATGTATAATCGCAACAGCGTCACCTCTCATCGTTACCAAACGGAAAGAGAACGTTTGTAAATGCATATTGTTGCAAACCTGTGTTGATTAAGGAAAAGTTGATCGAGCTAGCAAAGAAACACGAAAGAAAGAGGCAACTTACCGATGCTAAAAAAACACAGAGGCCTACGGGAACGTACATATAATCGCCCTTGTTACGATACATCGCGACTGGTCTTTAAATGGAAAGATGAGATCGAGACAATAATATAAACACAGAATGAGGTCGACAGAAAATAGATGATAAATGAGCGCCCGCTTCGCTTTAGATATTATACATATTTTCTATCATCGGGAAATATATATGTTGAGTATTGTATATGAGACGCGAGGTAGGCCTCAGCCTGCGCGAGAATCAATTTTATATTATATTTGCGCACATTAAACGACGAGTGGGGACAACCCACGAGTAGGGATTTCGGTATAATTGCGAGCGAATTCGGAAGAAGAAGAAGAAGTGATTGACAGCGTGAGAAAGCGAAATTCCTGTACAGACAGAGCAATAAATATATTTCCAAGTATTTCGAGTGAAATGTATAGTTAAAAATCAGCACCTTAAAAATTTAAAAATTGAAATTACACATATTTATGGTCCTTCGAGCCGGATCCGCGTGTGCGAGTAACTCGGTGAAACAATTTCCGATCAATAATTTATTCGTACTATGTGGATCGATTAAACTGCGTTAAATAATCACAATTTTGCATTTAAATTAAACGAATACTTGTAGTCAAAAATCTGTTAATCACGCGTCGATCAGATCAAACTTAATCAAGAACAATAGCGAACCGATATATTCGCCATTAGGCTGCGTGTTGACGTGACCTTTGCAGTTATTCTTCGAGGAATTCAAGTATTACAAGGACAGTAAATGTACACGTCGATTTCAACGGTTTTAAGTGAAATTTTGCGCGACGATTAATTAACAAGATGACCGCGGAGCAATTAAGAAGACAGAGAGGAGCAATTAAAGCAAAATTAACAGCAACAGAAAATTTTCTGAATCGCATAAAGAACGACCCAGAATCAACCACGAAGGAGGAAATCGAACTACGTTTGCATAGTTTGGAAAAAATACATGGTAAATTTCAAGCAATCGCACAGCAAATTTCAACAGTAATTTCGGAAGACGAATCCAATGAGCGAGATGTGTCGGAGGAAACGGAGTTCGATGACCGATATTTGGCAGCGAGAGCATTGTTGATAAAAATGCTCGAGGAATTGCAACCCACAGCCCAGGCTACTACCAGCGGCGGCAGTCAAACGAGTGAAAGTGTGTTGGCACGAATCTTGGAGCAGCAGATGATTCTCATGCCCCAGCTCACGGAGCAGACAAATAATACAAGTATTGATGCTCTAACACGGATACTGGAACATCAAGAACAAATGTTAGAACGATTAAGCGTACGATCAGCAGGCACACCACGAGAACCGCACGTGAAACTGCCGATCCTCAAATTACCTACATTCAACGGAGCAATCGAAGAATGGAAAAGGTATGCTGATACTTTTAAAACATTAATTCATGATAGCGATCTATCAAATGTACAAAAGCACCAGTATTTAGTCGGTTCATTAAGCGGTGCTGCAGCAAAAGTAATAGAATCAATCGAAATTTCTGATCAAAATTATATTGTCGCATGGGAGTTATTAAAAAAACGATACGAGGATGACAAGGTTATTCGCAAACGACACATTCAATGTTTATTCGAGCTGCCACGCGTACCTCGCGAGTCTGCCGGAGCCATTCGAGATCTCGTGGATCATGTACAAAAACATCTCCGAGTTTTACAATCGATGAAATCCCCGACCGAAAGCCGGGGAGATTAATCTCCCTATTAATAATTTATTTAATAGAAAAGAATTTAGATCAAGCCACGAAACGACGCTAGGAAGAACATGTACAAACTCTGGAAAATCCCACGACGGATAATATAATGGACTTTTTACAACGACGGTGCCACGTATTAGAACGAGCTTCCTTAAGCGAAGGTGTTGGAGAAATTAGGTCAAGGAATCATAACAATGATAAGGTCGACGGTAACAAAAAGCAATCATTTAATTCGAGAATTCAAGGCAAAACAACATTAGCTACTACAAATCAAGGACGCCGATGTTATATTTGTCAAGGCCAATATTTGATTTATCACTGTAATCAATTTTTAAATTTGCCCGTAGAAAATAGAATTGAGACAGTAAAACAACTGAAGCTATCCATTAACTGCCTCCGCAACGATCATCTAGTAGCCAGGTGCAAATCGAGTTCATGTCGAAAGTGCGGAAAGGCTCACAACACATTATGTCATCTCACCAAGGAGATGGCAAATTCAAAACAAGAGGTCTCAGCTGTTTATGGATCATCAAGCGATACATCGAGCGGCCCAGCGGTTCATCACGTGCAAGGCGATACGAATCGTAAGCGAGTTCTTATGTCAACTGCTATTGTAAACGTTACCGGGCGAAATAATTATATTTATAAATTACGAGTATTATTAGATAGCGCAAGCGAAACAAATTTTATCACGTCAGCAGCGTGTAAAAAGTTAGGAATAAAACTAGATAATATTTACGAATCAGTTAACGGTCTAAACACAATGAACTGCGTAATCGAGCATGGTTGTCAGTTGCAGGTACAATCACGAACATCTGAATTTTCAGCAAAATTATATTGTCTGGTAGTGCCAAGAATAACAAAGCAATTGCCATCATGTTCGATTCAAGTCTCTCAGTTGCCGATTCCGAAGAATCTGAAGCTAGCAGATCCTTTGTTTTACAATCCAAATAATATCGATGTTTTAATAGGCAGCGAGTTATTTTTCAAATTACTAGAATCCGAAAAAATTGAACTTCGCGACGATTTATTTACCCTGCAAAATAGTAAATTCGGGTAGTTAATAGCAGGATCATTACCGGAATATTTAATTTCCGATCATATTAATAACGGTTTGTCATTTAACGGTTATACTTGTTTATCAATTCGACAAGACTCTATTAACGACACATTATTAAGATTTTGGGAATTGGAAGAATATCCGATCGATCAAAATATTATGATGTCAACCGAAGAACGCAAAGCGGAGAATCAATTTATAAACACCGTGAGTCGAAACACATCAGGAAGGTTTATTGTCAGATTACCTTTTCGAGAAAGCAAGGGGGAACTCGGTAACTCGAGAGACATAGCAATGAAACGGTTCAAATATTTGGAGCGCAAATTTCAAAATAATAAATTATTTCACGAGCGATATTCTGAATTTATGCGAGAATACCTCCAATTGAATCACATGTCTAAGGTAACAGAAAATTCGAATGCGATAAGTCCGATCTATTTGCCGCATCACGGCGTGTTGCGCGAATCTAGCATTACCACAAAATTGCGCGTAGTATTTGACGGTTCGGCAAAGACAGCATCGGGCATCTCGTTAAATGAGACGCTAATGGTCGGCGCGAAATTACAGGACAATATAATAGATATAATCTTACGGTTCCGATTACACGCAATTGCAATTACCGCCGATTTAAAAAAGATGTACAGACAAATTTTAATACATAACGACGATCGGGACTATCAAAGAATATTGTGGCGATTTTCAATAGATGAGCCTATACAGGAGTTCAGACTTAATACTGTTACGTACGGATTAGCCTGTGCTCCATTTTTAGCGATACGATGCGTTAGGCATTTGGCGAGTCAAGCAAGTAAAGAATTCGAAGAAGCTTCTAAAATTTTATTAAATGATTTATACGTGGACGATATTATTACCGGAAGTGGTTGTGAGACTGAACCGATTGAATTGATTAATCAATTGAAACAATTATTAAACAGCGGTGGATTTGAATCTCACAAATGGCGTTCAAATTGTAAAAGAGTTCTAAATAATTTGCAAGCGGACGAGCGAGCGAGCGAATCACTGAATGTAACTAGCGAAGCGAACGATATAATTAATGCAAAAACGCTCGGTTTAAATTGACAGCCCGAGCAAGATATTTTTAAATTTTCTATAAAAATAACAAGAAATTTATGCGAAACAAAACGGGAAGTACTATCAAACATTTCCAAATTGTTCGATCCATTGGGTTTAATTAGTCCTATTTTAATTAGAGCAAAAATAATTATGCAAGAGACTTGGTCGGCAAATTTAGACTGGGACGATCCGTTAACAAGCGATCTTCAACAAGCATGGAACGATTATGTAAACGATTTAAAGGATATAAATTCAATCGAAATTCCGCGTAGGGTTGTCTCAGCAAATAATGTTGATCGATTTTTTCTGCACGCCTTTTGTGACGCGTCAATGAGGGCTTATGGAGCGTGCGTATACTTACAAACGGCTGAAAGCGATAACAGAGTTAGCTGCGCCTTGCTTTGCTCCAAATCACGAGTTGCGCCGACAAAAAACAAAACGACTACTTTACCTAGACTTGATCTTTGCGGCGCCGTTGTTTTGACACGACTCGTCAAGAATGTTTTGAGAGCTCTAAGAATTAAAATTGATAAATTATTCGCGTGGAGTGATTCAACGATAGCGCTAGCATGGATAAGCGGCGATCCATCGCGGCAAAAGACGTTCGTAGCGAATAGAACAGCGGAAATTAAATCGACGCTCCTGCAATTACACTGGCGTCATGTCAGAAGCGAAGATAATCCGGCCGATTTGATATCGCAAGGTACGAGTCTCGAAAAATTACAAAATTATAAACTCTGGTGGGAGGGTCCTGCTTGGTTGTCGAGATTCGATGATTATTTGCACAATGAATCACAATCGATAAATTTATCTCAACGCGAGATCAATATTGTTAAAACCGAATATAAATCGGAAGTGAATGCATTATTAAATGTTAATGAGTCAAAACACGTTGTTCTACATATCTTGAATAGCTACTCTTCGTTAATTAAGATCGAACGCATTCTATCAAGAGTTTTACGATTTATATTTAATTGTAGAATAAATCAAAATCAACGTAGATACGATAATATCTCAATAGACGAGATTCATAAGGCAAATCAACTATTGATTCTAGAAACTCAGAGAATTTATTTTGCAAACGAGTTATCCGATCTTAAGGCGACTAAACAAATAAGATCTACAAGTAAAATATTGCCGCTCAGTCCATTTATTGATAATGACGGACTCTTCAGGGTGGGCGGCAGAATTCAACGTTCAATTGCGACATTCGACACCAAGCATCCTGTCCTTCTGCCATCCGAGAGTAGGTTTACGCGATTGTTATTCGAGCGGGAGCATCGTCGAACATTACATGCGGGTCCGCAAATGCTGTTATATACAATTCGCGAGAAATATTGGCCGCTCAAGGGAAGAAATATTGCGAGAAAGACGGTGCATGAATGTAGGAATTGTTTTCGCAACAACCCGAAGACATTATCACAGATAATGGGACAGTTACCATCAGATCGAGTCATCCCTAAACGTCCATTTTTTGTAACAGGAATCGATTTCGCCGGACCTATCATAACGTTATTAAATCGAGGTCGCGGTAGAAAAACAACTAAGTCTTACATATCATTGTTCGTCTGTTTCGCAACGAAGGCAATACATCTCGAGGCCGTGAGCGATCTGACTTCAAGTGCATTTCTAGCGGCGCTTAGACGCTTTGTAGGACGTCGCGGATGTCCACAGCGGATTTTTTGCGATAATGCGACTAACTTTGTAGGAGCGCGAAACGAACTTTACGAAATACGATTAGCTGTCGAGAAGAATTCGAGAGATATTCACGATGAATTCCTTGCTCCAAATAACATTGAATGGAAATTTATACCGCCATCGTCGCCTCACATGGGGGGTTTGTGGGAAGCGGGTGTAAAATCTTGTAAGCACCATTTAAAACGAGTCATTGGTCAAAATCTATTAACGTTTGAAGAACTAACAACAATATTAGTACAAATCGAAGCCTGTTTGAATTCAAGGCCAATCTCTCAAATGCCGTCAACTCCCACAGACCTCTTGCCGTTAACACCGGGTTATTTCATTATTGGAGAATCATTAATAACAATCGCCGATGTAGATATAACGGATATATCAATGAATCGGCTTGACCGTTGGCAGTTAGTACAAAAAATTACGCAAGACTTTTGGCGTCGTTGGAGCAAGGAATATTTGACTTCATTGCAAGGGAAAACTAAATGGAAGCGTGAAACAACTAACTTAAAAATCGACGACATTGTTTTAATTCAAGAAAATAATTTACCGCCATTAAAATGGAAATTAGGAAAGGTAATTGAAATTCACGCAGGTGCGGACAATAAGGTTCGCGTCGTAACGTTAAAAGTCGCCAATGGAACGTGCAAACGAGCAATCACAAAATTGTGTAAATTACCGATTACTGATCCAATGAATGATGCAATGTAATAATTAATTGACATTAATTGGTGGGCGGGATGTTGAGTATTGTATATGAGACGCGAGGTAGGCCTCAGCCTGCGCGAGAATCAATTTTATATTATATTTGCGCACATCAAACGACGAGTGGGGACAACCCACGAGTAGGGATTTCGGTATAATGGCGAGCGAATTCGGAAGAAGAAGAAGAAGTGATTGACAGCGTGAGAAAGCGAAATTCCTGTACAGACAGAGCAATAAATATATTTCCAAGTATTTCGAGTGAAATGTATAGTTAAAAATCAGCACCCTAAAAATTTAAAAATTGAAATTACACAATATATGGTCTAAACGCTCCGTGTCATTTTGTAAATTGATGCAATTTTTTTGTAATTTAATGTGAATCATTTCGGACACGAGTCTTTTCCCTAGAATCGGCTCCTCATCCAGGATCTCCACGCTGTTCCAATCAAACTCATGGTTTAGAAGTCTATGGTCTGTTATGACCGAGCGCTGCGTCGTGTTTCTATTGATGTAGTTGCGGTGTTCGCTTGTTCTCGTTTTTAGGAAACGGCGCGTTTGACCGACATAAGAAGCGTCACAATTATTGCAGGAGATCTTGTATACAACGTTCGTGTGAAGCTCTTTCGGCAAGCTATCTTTATGCACTTTAATAAACTTGTTGAGCTTATTGATACCGGTATATGATATTTTTGTATCCAAGTCTCGAATTGCACGACTAAATTGCTCGGAAATGCCAGGGACATACGGAATGTTAAAGAAAGTGGTTGGAAGCTGTTCTTTTTTGCTTGTGTCATTATTACTTAGAGAAGAATTATTTTTCTCCTTAAATTTCGCGAACAGAAATTTCAATCTTTCGTTAATTGTATCAAAGATATACTGCACTGGATACCCGTTATCGAGCAAAATATTTATAACGAGTTCGAAATTCTTTCTATGGAACCTGGGATGTGACAGGAGGAAAACTCTATCTGTGAGACAGATTTAATGTTTAAACACATTGTACAGAAGTCATCATTTAGTACTCTGCGTTGATACCACTGCT